>NC_087160.1:20771931-20814431 GCF_035594125.1 Scylla paramamosain
CTTCCGTCTAGCCATTCTTCCCTTCACCCTGCCCCTCCCCTCCCCCACGCCTCCCCTCACCCCTTCCCTCCCTGTGTCTCTTCCTCTCTCTCTTTCCCTCCTCACCGCCTCCTTCCGTCTAGCCATTCTTCCCCTCAACCCGCCCCTCCCCTCCCCCACGCCTCTCACCTCCCCTCGTGTCCACCTTTAACTTTCCATCCTTCAGTTTCCTTTTTCTTTCCTCCCTTTCTTCTCGTCTCCTCCCTGTAATTACCACTAAAGCCTTGAAGCCTTCACCCTTTGAACGTTTTCTTCAGCACGTACACAAAAAATTTCCTCCACACTTAATCCGTTCCGCCAAGAAAATCCTGACGACACTTTGGCGTCACATGCTCGATTACTGTTCCTCGCAAAATCCTGTACAGTTTTCACCTCATCCTTCGCTTTCATTTTCAATTTATTTATTATATTTTCCTTGATTCTCTTGCTCGGGGTGAAATATTTCTATACCGTGTTGTGAGTTTAACGAAATTGCTAATACCCTATTGCCTAATTTCATACCTCCGTCCCTCCCTCCCACTCCCCGCCTCGCCGAGGAGGGACCCCACGCAGATCGAATCAGTGCCAAGGAAGTCACAGAAGTGCCACTACACGCGCCACTCTCAACGCCGCGCGGACCGGCGACTCACGGCCCCAGGAGGCGCTGCGCAAAGCCATTACGAACACTCGCCGTCTAAAACAATAGCAATCTGAACCTTAAAACTGGGATACATTTTTTATTCCATCCCTTTCCTTCAGATGCTTGCCAGCACTGAGTCAGCGCGCTGAGCCCACAGGAGCCGCTGCGCGAAGCCATTACGAACACCTGCTACCTAAAACAATAGCTATCTGAATTTTAAAACTAGGATACACCTCTCCCTCCCTTAAGATGCTTGCTGCCTCTCCACCGCTGAGTCTCGGCATGCTGAGGCCATAGCGGACTCTGCGCGAAGCCATTATGAACACCGCCTCTAAAACAATAGCAATCTGAGCCTTGAAACTAGGATACAACTCTCACTTCAGCCCTTAAGATGCTTGCTGTCTCCCCGCCGCTGAGTCTCGGCGCGCTGAGGCCAAACCCACTGGAGCGAAGCTGGCGGGGACATCACATGATTTCGCCATCTTGATACAGCATAAAAAGAGAGTTGCGCTGCCCGTGTCGCTTGTTTTAAGTAGAGGTGTGTCCCCATTCCGCGGCCCCCATTCCCCCGTCAATCCCCGTCAGTCATCGGCCGCCTCGCCTCGCCACGCCATGCCACTCCACGCCACACCTATCCAGCCCGCAGTGACGCCCCAAGCAAGCCCCTCGTAACCGTGCACCTCCTCCCGCATACCAGACACGCCCTTAGGGAACCCTTAGCCTCCTATCAATCAATCAGCACAACAGAATTCCTCCTCAAATCATCAGCACTCATTCCTAGCCATTCATCAGTCTCTCACAAATAGCAACACTGACAATAGCAAATTCAACCGTGGCAGTAGCAGTACTATCCCTCCTTTCCAATCAGCTTCATTATTAGCCCTTGGTGGCGGCGGCGCGGGCCGAGGGGGGGAGGGGCTGTATATATAGCACCTGTCGGGCAAAGACCATCGCGCGCTGAGGGGGGTCGCGTGGGACTCTGAAAATATAGTGTCCTGACGTCAGAGAGAGAGAGAGAGAGAGAGAGAGAGAGAGAGAGAGAGAGAGAGAGAGAGAGAAAGGGGGACGAAACACCTCCATTTGCTTTCCTGGTATTTTGGTCTCCTGACGTCCTGAGGGCGAGAGTCTGACGTAGATGAGGGTTTTGAGGAGACGTGCACACACACACACACACACACACACACACACAAACCCCTCTCTCTCTCTCTCTCTCTCTCTCTCTCTCTCTCTCTCTCTCTCTCTCTCTCTCTCTCTCTCTCTCTCTCTCTCTTTGTGTGTGTCCGTGCGTACCTGCGTGCGTACCTGCGTACGTGCGTGCGTGCGTGCGTGCGCGCGTGCTCGTGTGTGTGTGTGTGTGTGTGTGTGTGTGTGTGTATGCCTATCTAGTTTACGCGGTTGCATCACTCAAGGAAAATACAGACTGCACGGAACAAAGGGGACAAGAGCAGGCAATTCAACGATCAAGTCATTCTCTCTCTCATTTTCTTCTAATATCGCTACATGCAGCACGTCCCTAAGAGTGCACGTGGTGGGAATCGGAAGCCAGCCTGTGGACATCTGTAGGCCGTGGCGGCGGAGGAGGCGGCGGAGGTGAAGTCGCCTAAAATGTGCGGTGCGCCATGCCTAGACGCACGAGTGAGTTCCAGGTGCACATGGGAGGTACTACGGGGGAAAATTCATTAACTGCACGAACACCTGTACTGCGCACGAGTTCCCCTTTGACGCATGAGGGGTGTGCGCTGCATGACTGCCTGACTAACTGACTGAGTGACTGACTGACTGGCTGACTGCTGAGAGATGCTGACAAGAAGAGGAACAGGTGATGTAGGCGGATGCACTGCAAAGATGGTGATATGAATGGATGTTTCTCTCGGTGTAGCCTCAGTGCAATTATTTATCCATTATCTTTTAATACTCCATCTGCTTCGCCATCAATGGACACGCCCACGTCTCCAATAAGTACTCTTTCTTCATCGCCTCCACTTGCACTGAATACTGTTTTTTTTTCAGCCTCATTGAGTACTCTCGCTCCATCTCCCATTGCATTCTCTTCTTTCATCCTTCCCCTCCTCCTCCTCCTCACCTCCTTCTCGTCCACCTTCAATGAACACTCCGCTTCCACCCTCGCTGCATCAGCAAGCGCCTTCCCCACCACCTCGGAGCCACTGATGCATCACGGCCGCCTCAGGACACCTCGCTTTGTACAATCCGACCCGCCAAAGCATACACGCTTGACATGCATAATCATATTTTCACACACACACACACACACACACACACACACACACACACACACCGGCACCACACTTCATTGCAGGTCTGCGTTTGAGGTCGTGGTTCAAGGTGGGGCGGGGCGGCGAGGAGCAAGGCGGGGCGGGGCGGGGCGCTGCGGGGCGGGGTGGAGAGGGGCACTGCAGGTCACGCGGGGAGGTGAGTCGTATGTGAGAAAGCTTTCTTGGGGTGGGGCGGGGCGGGGCTGAGTTATGAGGGCTACGGTTTTGCGAAGCAGCGGGGGACAAGTATTACGAGCCACGGGGCACGTCAGGGCTGGTTGATGAGTGCCTTGGGTCGAGCGGCGGAGCGGGGCGGGGTGACCGAAGCAGAGAATGAGGGACCCAGATAGGAGGGGAATCAGCCTGCACGGAGCACGACAGGGCACAGGAGGGAATGGAAGGAGACAGAGAGGGCTGTCGGGGCGTGGCGGGTTGGTGTGGTGGTCACGGGGCAGGACGGGGCGGGGCGGGGCGGCGGGACGGAATGGCAGACAGGCTGGGTCGGGCCCGAAGGCTCCTGGACATTCCGACACACCGCCTTTATACGAGCCTCCCGCTGACCGCTCCCGCTGCTGCTGCCGCTACTGTTACTCTTCTCGTTGCTACTGTTCTGCTACTGTGGACGCCACTGCTCTACTATTTCTGGCGGTGTTTTGTGGCTATTCCTTCATCTCGCCTCCACCGCAGTCTTATCCTGGCTATCATTTCTGTTTTTTATTCCCGCCGTGGTTCGTAATTGATGCATATTTCGCAGCATTACTGCACTGGGTAATGACGGTGCGTCCCTGCTGCCCTGCTCCGGCTGGTAACACTGTCATTATTGCGAGCGCTGCATGTTATGTATCTCTTTTTGCTGTCATTTTGCAATAGCCGCTGGTGATGCCGCTCTCTCTCTTGCTAATTTCATTTACCGAGGTTACTAACATAATCAGCATCTATCTTAAAGCAAAGCTGCCATGCTGCTGCTACTGTGCCGGAGTTGGTTCAGGGCGCTACAATAATTCACTGCTGCTACACGGCCGTTTTAGTTAATTATGTTGTTACTCTAATTCTGCTGGTGATCTAATGTTGCGTTTGGCCTAATGTCGATCTAATGTCTTTCTGGTCAGGGTGTTAATGTTGGCTTAAGCAAGATACTTTATACGGCACTGATTTTGAGACTACTGTTGTAGATTGTAATCATGCGCGTGGGCAGTGTGGGTGGGAGCAAGCGGGCGTGTGGCTCGGGTGGGTACGGGCATGAGTGGGTTGGCTGGGCGTGGGTCCGTGGGCGTAAGGTGACCCGCGGTGTGGTCCCA
Organism: Scylla paramamosain; assembly: GCF_035594125.1. Lineage (NCBI taxonomy): Eukaryota > Metazoa > Arthropoda > Malacostraca > Decapoda > Portunidae > Scylla > Scylla paramamosain. The sequence continues at coordinate 20,776,161 of NC_087160.1, forward strand.
GCTCAGATTTCGGGCGTGGGAACGAAGGGCGTGAGTCACCACCTGCACCCGCCCCCTCCCTCCTGACCTCCAGTGTGTGTGTGTGTGTGTGTGTGTGTGTGTGTGTCGACCCCCTCAGACTCGAATTGCACACTGTTCTGCGCATAAATCTTTGCTCACATTTTCGTGTCACAATCATTCATGCACACTGCTTTCCCCTCCCAGTGTCCAGTAGAGGGTGTTTCTTTCCCCAAGGCATGTTCTGCTGATCACACCAGATTATGAAACAGCCTTTTCCTGATAGATTATGCATCAGGCCAGTCCTGTGGGGAACCCGTCCTGCAGTGCCTCAAGGAGACGTGCACGTGTTTGCTTCTCCTCGCTCACGTACCCGATGAAAACATTCAATTTACACATGTAATTGCAATAATTCTATCACTTGTCTTCTTAACACGCACATGTTCAATCAAGTATATTCCTGCTTATATTTTAACCATATCGCACATCTTGACAGCACGTGTTTTTTTCTCTATTTTTTTATTTACTTTTTTTCTTTTTTTTCCTGGAGGGGAATCCCTGAAATGTAAGACTCTTGGTGACGAAAGATTTGCTCGTCACTTGATGACGATGTGTTCCCAGCAGATGATACAGCTATCCCATTACTCCGCATGAAAAGAACTATCCACTGTGGCTATTTTTCATCTATCTATCAATCTCTATCTACCTATTTACCTAGCGCACACACACACACACACACACACACACACACACACACAGCTGGGTCATACCCTCGCAGGTACACACAACAAAAAGCTTGCACACTTTGATATGCAAAAGCAATAAGTTGTAGCAATGGGTCGACCTGAACCAACAAACAAAAAAGCAGCAAATCATCTGACCCGCCCCTCCGGGTCCCGACGATCGGCAACACGCCACAGCCCGACCACCGGATTCCCAGCTGGTCCTCCCTCGTGGCGTACCGAACTACCCACCGCGGCCAGCCAGCCAACCAGCCAGCCGCCCGCCGCCTCCCCCCCGCCAGGCCCGCCACCCCGCCTCTTATCTCCGCGTGGAACTGCAGCGTAATGAAATAGTGTAGTTCAATAGAGGTGAAATATAGCACACACTTCCCCTTATTTGAGTCTGGTAATAGGCAGTGTCTCCTGATATATAAAGGGAGGGGGTGGAGAGGAGTACTGGCAGGGGAGGAAAGGGAGGAATGAAGGAGACTTTATAGCAAGGGATGGGAGGAACGTAGTACAGAGGTCATTTTATGTTCATAAATATTTCTTGTTAACTTCCCGCTTTCCTTCCTTCGCCCGTTGCCTCGTTGCCTCTCTTCCCTCCCTGCCTCTCATCTTCCCTAACCCACGTGCAAGTTCTCCTCTCATCCTTCCTCCTTATGTCCCTCTCTCCCTCTTCCCCGAACCCACTCTCCTCCCCAACAAAGGTCTGGGTGGGTGGAAGGAATCAACTTGAGCCCACTCTGTATTCACTCCCGCTCAGCAACCCTCAGCCCGCCGCCCTCATCCATCCCTCACAAACCGTCCACTACCCACCTAATTATCTGTCCATCTATCTGCCGACTGTCTGTCCTAACAAAACGCCTGTATCAGCTGATTTAGATGGCTGGGGGACACGCCCGCGCCCTGCCCTCATTGCCGCCCACCGCTGCCCTGCCTATGGACTATAATGTATCAGGATTCGTGTCATGGAAAACTGCAGTGATTTTACTCAGCAAGATCATTACTCACCAAATACACACGATGCAAGTCAATATTGTTTTGTGTTACATGAAATACCAATGGCAGTCATCAGTTATCAACATTTTTCTCGCAACACACTGATAATACAGTCATGCCACTGCCATGAAAATCCACTTGAGTATTTTTCCTTCTCTCCTACTACACTCTCTCTTTTCCCTCCCTCCCTCATCTCCTTCCACCCTCCTCGCTCTCGTTGGCCCCCCCTAAAGAGAGGTCAGGTTACAGCCGTGTGTACACCCTTCCCTCCCTCCCTCCATCCATCCATCCCTCTCCGCCCTACCCCGTCCTCGGCAACTTGCTTCATGTTATAAGCCATAGTCGTTATACCAGACACCACAAGGTGTATGACGGGAATGTGTGTGTGTGTGTGTGTGTGTGTGTGTGTGTGTGTGTGTGTGTGTGTGTCAAGTGGTAATGATAAAGACATGAGTAGTATCATGATTGAGTGCTTGAAGGAATGATGGTGTGAATGAGGGAATGCAAAATTACGGTACTAAGGGAGTGTGAGGGTGTGAGGGCGTGGGAGTCAGGGCGTGTGAGGGCGCCGTACAGAAACTGGGCCATAAAAAGCTTGTCTTCCCATCGGTGTATTATTTCCCCGGGTGGTCGGGCCTCCCGGGCAGGCGGGGCCTCCAGGGGCGTGAGAAGCCGCTACCCAGGGGGCGGCGCTCCCAGGAACCCACCCTTCTCAACACAGGGTGACACCAGACCCGCACCCTGCCCCACCCGGCCAAGGATGCCCTCGCTGCCTCCTCGCAGTGGCCCCCCAGCGGCCTCCCGTGGGGCCGGGAGCGGTCATTACAAGGCATGGTGGGGGGTAACGTGTCTCCGTGATCTAAATCAACAACTTTTACAGAAACCTGGCCAGTGAGCGAGCCGCTGCCGGCCGTGGTGGCCGAGCCGTCACACGCCGCGGTGGTCAAGCCGTCACAGTCAGACCGGGGCGGCCTGGCCGGACCAGACTCAGCCTGCCGGGGGGGGGGGGGGGGGTCCTCTCAGTAGACACAAAAAATATTATCCCTGGGAGGCAATTTTTGTTGCGTGGCGGAGGTTCCCGAGACTAGTAGCCACTGTCGGCCTCACCTGGCGGGCTGGCAGGCCGTCCCGGGCCCGGCGCCCCGCCCCTCGGCCGCGCTGGTTGGTGCACGGCGGCAGCGGGCGGAGCTCAGGGCTCACAGACCAGTCGGAAGGAAGCAAAGGTTTGGCCAGCCGGTCTGGAGATACGAGGCCATGGGTGCTGACGAGGGGGCGGGGGTGCGGGGGATGCGGGAGTGCAGGTGTGGTGTCGCCCAGAGTGAGGGGCCGTGGGTGGAGGGTGCGCGGCGGGGGGCGGGGACCTGACCAGGCCGCGGCTGGCCGGCAGTCCCGCAGCAGCGGCCACACACGCCGCACCTCCTCCCCGCACCGCAGCTCGCCACCAGGTGCGTTGCCCGCCTCGCCCCTCCGTCACACGTGCACGTTCCCCGGGACCACCACACCCTCTGTGCCTGCCTCCTTGCTGGCCTCTCTAAAATCACGTCTCCGAATTTTCAGATTCCGCCTGGCGCCCCGAGAAGCCAAACACCCGCTGAGGGAACGGTGGCTAACACATAACTGGAGGAGGTGCTGTGAGACTTCACCTAGAAACACAGTGAACCCCATCTGGACTACAACGGCAGCAGGAACAGTGCGAACACTCCAGAAACACTAAACTTGGATGCAAACTGTGATCACCACTGGAAAAGTGTGAGCGCCGCCAGAACGCGTCACCTAACTCAAGGAACAGATTGCCGATACTCACCTCGACCTTGCAGGAACTCGGAAGTGTTAAGAGTCACAGGTGCATCTCACTAGGTGGCTCCGCGCTGCCTCACGCCACTCCCGGTGTTACAGGCCCACTCACACCTGCAGAAAGAAACAGTATATCAGTCGTGGTGAAATTGGTGAATCATTAAGACAATTATTGATCAATGTTAACGATATATTCGGAAAAATTCAACGAGAACGCCCCGAACACCTCACGGCTGACACGGGCAGCCCCCCGCAGGTCCGCCATGTAACAGCTCGGGGTCTGTCCCCGTGCACTCCTCCATCCCCGCCTCGCCACGCCACCGCAGCCACCATAGAACACCTAACGACTTTGGGAGAGAGGCGGGAAGATAGACTTGCGAGGGCTGACCACCGGCAGGAGCCAGACGGAGGATCGCCCCGAGGAGCCGCCCCTCCCCACCGAGTCATGACCCCGGACTGTCCCATGTCCCCTGGTGAACAGGACTCCCCGGACCTGATATGCAAGTAAGTTGACCTGTGGGTACCTGAGACCTTCTCAAGTCTGATGTAAGGTATACCTCTAGGACCTGTAATTCTGCTCCGTAAGGGGGGGAGAGGGAGGAAAGGAGCTGTCGCCCTACCTGGCCAAGGATTCGTAGGTTATGTCGGAGGAACCTAAGGGTACCTGTCTACCTGGAGGTTCACACACCTGTAATCTTCCAAGCATCTAATGTAGTTTTATGGCATTTCATCTTACCTGCGAGAATTTTGAATTAGCTAGACATGTCCAGGGTACGTAATGGACCCGCGAGGGATGCGCCAGACACCTGCCACTCCAGTCTAGGCAGACCACCTGATTACACCTGCCTGTGCCACATTCCGGAAACGCTGGTTCAGCCTGAGAGCCCCGACCACGCGACGGCGCTCTCCTCGGTGGGTGGCTGCGGCTCATCAATGTTAACCTCTCGTTAGATTAATAGATCCACGTTCAGATAGCGATCTTGATACCGCGTGTGAATTACAATTAACAGACGGATTGTTATCATGTCTCATTAGCTTGAAGTACAGAGCGTCTCCTGCCATAAGGTGAGGCAATGTTGGCATGGAGGTGGTGGTGGTGGTGGTAGTCTGAAGTAATGGAATCTGTATAGCGTCCGTGACAGTTACACTCATTGCACTTCAGCTAGTAGGCGTGTTGTTGTCAGGAGTAACAAAGTGGTGGCGCTAACACTTCACAGTTAGTGTCAAGTTTAGGAGAAGCTTCCATTAGGCCTCTGATTGTAATAGGATAGTCGTGGTGGCTATGAGTGACAATTAATGGTATTCATGACAGTGAATGAGGTGATAAAGAACAGACTCCCATGGTGATATAAAATTAGTGTCTCATAACCACTAGGCAGCAGAGGCGACCTTTCGTCACTTAACAACGTCAGCAAAGTGCTGGCAGGACTAATGGCCAGTGTAGCAAGATGTGGCGGGCGAGAAGTGGCAGCGGGTATTAATGGGCAAGGGAATAGGGTAGAGAATGAAGGTGCCAGACATAAAACAAGTACGGGCGTGTGCCAGTTATGCCGGTGATGGCAGTGACAGTACAGAGGTGTTAGAAGATTATTAATGCATATATAAAGCAAAGGTAACACTAGGTAGGTAACAGTAACGTTACTAGCTAGCAGAGTGTTACCGTTATTAGCAGAATATCAGATTATTAGATCATGCTTTAAAAAAAATGTAGGTGCATGTTAATGATAATAAAATTTATGGGGATATTTTATTTTTTTATGTATGTAACAAAATGATACGAAAACAAAATATATAACTACCTTACTATGTTGCTTATGTGAACTATTAGCAATAGCTGTAAATTTAATGCTAGTGATAATATTGACACACTTTCTTGCGACTAATATAGAGAGTGCTAATCTTGGCAGCATTAAAGAAATACCAGTAAATCACATATCATTCCAAAATAAAATGTTAGAACAAAAGATAACTGCGAATAGCCTCAGAACACTGCATACTGGGACATGATTGGTGCTTAGGTGTTGGTTTTCATAATTAACCTAAGCAATGGCGGTCATTAACTGAATGGGATACGTGACGTGATTGATAGATTACAGTGAAGTGTGATCCTGTGGCCCCGTGCTTAGGTTCTCGAGTGATGGCGCAAGTGTAGACCCATCCAGACTGATGAGCTGCTATACTCCAAACTCCCATTAGGCGTCAGCGTTTTCTTGTTACAATCAGGTCAGTGGAGAGGTCCCCTGTCCCTAAAGAAGATTGCAGCCTCTCGACTCTAGTCAGTTTAGATTACTGACTTTTTTTTTCTCATTTTCAAATCCATGTTTTCTTTTTTTTTTTTTCCGGATACCTTCACAGTGATCAGACTGAAAACGTTCTCTCTTGATTGATAACAATTTCCCTATATGTTTGCTCTCAAGGTGAAGGTATCAGCATCACACACCTTGAATATTTCCCCTTACTCTGCCCTCCTATCAATTACACGATGACAGAGATAGTATTTATATGGAGGCTTTTTCAAGCTAGGTACAAAATTCTTTAGCATAATTTTGTATGCACTGTAGCAGTCTCAAAAGCAGACCTACATATAATCTTTGCTCTTCCTTTGATTACCTTAAGCACAGGAGAGACAAATGAGGCCGCTGTATTAAAGGAACAATTGGTTTCTAGGCCATATATTCCACTGGGCCTTCCATCAGCCCTCGAATCTCCCGCCTTGCCAACCACGAGTGTGTGTGTGCGTGCACGTCATACTTGCGACAGACCCCACGTGACGCTCAGCTGTGCCCGCCAGGCTCTTTCCTGCCGCGGCGAGGCTGATCCCATGACATTCTAGTACCGGCGATAAAGCTGCTTCCTGTTCTGGCCGCCTTGTGCGAGAGAAAAGAAGAAAGGTTCACAAAATGTCTGAGCCAAGCCTGCATTCCTATTGAAGTTATGTATCCGGGTGAGGTCATTAAAGATCGCTGTTCTTAGGGCATCGTAAAGTACACTAAACATCACTGTAGCGAAGAGAAGCGATCAGCAAGAGCATACCGAACGTCCCTCGCCGCACGTCCAAAGTCAGCTCCTGTACCGGCCGTGCCTCCAGGCCCCGAACTGACGTATTTGGTCACGTTTATTACTCCAAAATTCCTGAGCCAAAAGTAAGAGTTGAATCACCTGTGGTGCCGAGTAGCCGGGGCCCTGCGGCGCTCTTCACACAGAGATCAGAGGTGCGCGAGTGGGGACGGGGAAAGGAGGATCAGAGGAGAGTAAATGTGGACACGGCTTCTCAACAGTACAGATCATGACTAGCAATCCAACACACACACACACACACACACACACACACACACACATACAAAACAATAACAAACAAGCGTATCCCTTCACGTCCATCAGAGGGTACAGTACATCGGTTAGCAAGGGCGGGAATGTACACAACAGGGCGGAACAGACGGCGAGCCTTCCAGCCCCACACGCCACCTGCCTGCATGCCTGCCTGCCAGCCTACCCAGCCCCACCACGCCCACACCTGCCTCCCCTCTCACTGCCTCTGCCCAGCCTTATCTCCTTCCCCTCACCGCTCCGTCACTCAAATTTATATATCTCTCTCTTTACCTTCACCATCCGTATATACGTGTACATACACATAAAAGTATAAATCGCTATAGGATGCTGTTATGCTGTTTCTGTGTGTGTGTGTGTGTGTGTGTGTGTGTGTGTGTGTAAAAAGATACTGACGTGAATGGCAAAGCGTATGGCGTAAATGTGTCAATGTGTGCGTGTCTGTGTGTGTGTGTGTGTGTGTGTGTGTGTGTGTGTGTGAATGTATGAAATAGGATACCTGCTCCCCCACATACACTGACGAACTCACGCGAACACACACACACACACACACACACACACACACACACACACTAAAACGCAGCTGGGGGCCGGGAGGAGTGTTGGGTGTAAGAGAGAGAGAGAGAGAGAGAGAGAGAGCGCAGTAAACAATCCTGAGTTCGGCAGGAGGGGCACCAGACATCGCTGTGGGTATAGTTCAAGGGCGCAAGTCCCGTCAGCACCGCGAGAACCCGAGAAGCAAAGCTGCTCAACACTTAGCAAACTAGATCGTGATACAGAGGCGGGAGCTCAGACGAAATTAATTAGAGCGAACTATATTCTCTAGCATTATAACCTTCAAATGTATACAGTTTAGTGTCTTTAGGGTCAATTTCTCCGTTGTAAAGCTGGGAAGAAGGTAAAGGGTCAATTTCTCCGTTGCTCTGTTCTTTGTCATATATGCCTGTTGTCCATTCCTCTCCACACCTACAAGTCAGCGTGCCGTACTAGAGGCTTGCAGTGTTAGGGGCGGGGCGGGCTGAGCGCTGCGGGGCGGGGTAGGGTGCACCACTGCCGAGCCGGGCGGGGCGGCAAGACAAGGCAGGCACGGCCACTGCAGCCAACCTGGTCATTTGAGGAAATCCAACAAGTTAGAGCGGTCTGATCCACCAAGCAGCCCTCCTCCTCCTCCTCCTCCTCCTCCTCCTCCTCCAAACCAACACTTCCTTCCCTTACATTCTTCTCTTCTACTTCTCTCTTCTCTTCTACTCAAACTGTGCCTGACTTTATACCCTCTCCGTAGTAACTTCCTGCCTAACCTTTTTTTTTTTTAATTTATCTGCGCCTTTCGTCCTACTTCGTTTATCTGCTTTCTCCTGTCCTTTCCGTATCACCTTTGCTTTTCTCTTATCTCCTGTCTTTACATTCACCTTGTTTTTAATATATTTTTCTCTCCTCTATCAGTGTCAATCTTTTCCTTCTTTTTTTTTTCCTCCCCATGTTATCTTTCTTTTCTTCCCTTCTCTCCTATCCATGTCCACCTTCCTCTCTCTCTCTCTTTCTTTCTCTCTCTCTCTCTCTCTCTCTCTCTCTCTCTCTCTCTCTTACGTATGTCCACCTTCATCTACTTCCCTCTTCCTCCTACACATGTCCACCTGCCTCCCCCTCCCTCGTGCCTTGCTAACCAGGTCCTCCTCCACAGATGGGTCGGGTGCGGACTGAGTTTCGAGACGCTGGACGATTTGGTGGCGCACCTAACGGCGGCGCACGTCACCTCCCAGCATGGTGCGTTCTTCTGCTTCTGGCACGGCTGCTCCCGGACCAAGGGCTTCAATGCCAGGTGAGTCCTCCTTCCGGCACCTCCCCCTGATCCCCAGCCACCTATCCCCCCACCACCTTCCTCCAAGCTCCGTACTCTCGCCTCGATGGAAGTCCTGAACGAATCAATCACGTAGACTCATGACCTTGAAATCTCAACCCCAAAGTTAAATGGACCCATAAAACGAGGCTCCAGACCCTGTGATGGCCGAAGGGAGGTATCTCACTCCTTCCCTCTCTTTAACAAATGGTTTGAAAAGAGGGCTATGCGTAGGCTTAACTAATGGCCATAAAATTCACCACTTTCACTCCAAGAAACCTCACCGTATGTGTTCAAAACATTCAAAATATCTTTGTAGTGAGAACCATAATCATTACAAAAAAATGTCCCAAAACTGCCAGTCATAAGGTACAGGATGTTCACTGGATGAGGCAACGTGGTGCTCGCCTGCTGTTGTGTACAGGTGGTGTGAAAAAAAAAATAATAATAATAATTCTGATGGACTCCACGTCAAGACTTTCTTGATACGTAAAAAATAAAAATTGCGAAACTAAATTACAAAAGACACAAGATAAACGTATTTTAAAATTGTGAAAGACAAAGGAAAACAATCTTTATTAAGCTTCTTAGTCACAGAAATTTCACTAAAAATTTGAAGAAATTAATGGAAAAAGAAAATTATGAACCTGAACACAATCCCATGAATAACATTTCAGAATGAATTAAGGGATGGAAACATGCTCTGAATCCCGGACTGGGCAATTAGAAAACTGAACATTACAAAAATAAACTAATAAATCGATTAATTAACAGTACCATTAATTAAGATAAACAGCAGAAAGTAAAAAACAAAAACAAAAAAAAGAGAAAATTGTATTAATATTGTACTGTACAAAATATACGTAGAGAGAGAGAGAGAGAGAGAGAGAGGAGAGAGAGAGAGAGAGAGAGAGAGAGAGAGAGAGAGAGAGAGAGAGAGAGAGGAGAGAGAGAGAGAGAGAGAGAGAGAGAGAGGAGAGAGAGAGAGAGAGATAAGTTAAAGAAGGTGTCTTGGAGACAGAGAAGAAAGAAAAAATAGGAATGCAAGGACTGCATGACACATGAATATCCAAGGAGGAACACTTAAGAATTTCTGTGCAGTGCACCGCTGCATCAGGGGACCCAAGACTGTGTGACGGAAACAGAAGCGGCACGACACAGGTGATGGAGCGACATCCTCACAACAGACGGTTCAGTGCACAAACACATGTATGCAGAAATGGGTGGTTTTAAATATATGAATGTGTTACTGATGGTGGTGAGAGGGATGGATGGAATGAATGAATGCTTCATCAGAGAATCTCTTGGTGCTCACGAATCCGTGACTAATGAACTCAAAATAGGATTAATATAGGAATTTATCATTACACAGTGACATTTTTTTTTATCCCCTTTTCTCATTTATTACTCTTACAACCAGATTTCAAAATCAATAACGTTTTTCCTTTTAGTTATTAATTCCACTAGGAGTCAGATGCACTACAATTAAACTCATCACAGCGCAATTGTTGCCACACCTAAACCAACTACAAACTCAGTCAATCCAGCCTCAAGATATGCCACTAAACTCCACACTACAACATTACAACGTCTTATATCAACAAACATCATCCTTCATTGATCGTTCATACAATGACAAAACTTAAACAAGAAATCACACACGCACAAAAAAAAAAAAAAAAGACCGCGTCACTGATAATTCAAATGCCAAGGACCAAATCATGGAGATCAGCATTAGAAACTCTACCATCATAAAGACGACTCGACACTGCTTTTCACGAGAAGAAACAGACTATTGTCTACAACGTCACTAAAACTGCTGATTTTGGCAAGCTCATCAATACCAATCTATATACTCAACGGGACAAGCTGGTGTTAAAAGTAAACCACCCAAACAGTACAGATTTCACTACTAACTGCACGCACCTTTGAAATTATTATTGCTTCATAGTTTCTGTTATATTCCGTTTCCTGTGTTCAGTCGCACCCAACAAAATCTTCGTTTACTAAGTTACCCCGGCAAGAGTTTGTTAATATAGCGATACCTTGACTTCTTTCTGTATTTACTCCAAGTGCCGCGGATGTGATGAGGTAATAGGAAATGTTACTACTGATAATGATGTACATATCTATAGACAGTAAAGACAGTGAATTCTGACGCTATTTTTAAACTTTTCAAACACTAGTGGCTGTAGCAGTCCTTGAGAAAAAATGCAGCACACAACGTAGTATTGCTCCTCAAAGATATGGTATAAATTCAGACACACACGAGACATGACTTAATTCACTCAGATCGTGATGAAAATATACGAAGGACATTATACAATTGATGAAGCCTAATAGAATCATGTTGTTAGTCTATCAGCCATTGCATTCATCATCTCACCTGTCTATTCATCCATCTACATAGAGCTACTAAACTATCTATATTTATCCCGTCCATCAGTCGTCTTGTTTATGCATCTATTTCTGCCTATCTATTTATCTATCCACTTATATCTGGGGTACGCTCTGCTTTCTCCAGCCATGCCAGCCAAGGTGGATGGGTGGAGGGCCGCGAAAGGTCTCCATCTCTCTCTTTCCACGCACTCAGTCCTTGCCTCACGCCATCCGCTCATTCCTCTCACCACAAATGAACGTTTACTAAAAAGTGGTGCATAGCCAGATTGCCTCACCCTTGACGGTCGTGGCGGCAGCATTCCTTCACACAGCCGCTTAATGGAGTGGTACAGGTGTGGCTGTTGTATGATGATGTGACACTGATAATTGTCAATTTCTCTGACATGTGCAGTGACTAAGCGTTCGCTGGCTGGCCAAACAGAAACAGTGACTCGAAAAACAATCTAATAATCTAAAGTAGGTATGTTCTGGGAAGTGTTGCTGTACTGTAAACAGTGCATCGATGAACGGTTTAATCTAGGAGATCTGGGAACTTAATCGATTTTTTTTTTTTTTTTTTTGTTGTTGTTATTCCTTTCTTATCTCTGGAAGCCCCTCTTAGCTGCTCCTCCATTAAGCCTTAACTGCCGCCGCCGTTAGTGTGCTGGTCCATTTTTAGAAGTTAGTTAAATCAGCTTCCATGAATCACCGAATCATTAAACTCGAAGACCATGAAAGATTTTTCCTTGACAACCGACCCGCGAGCCAGCCAACCCAACACTTAGCTGGGGCGGCACGCAACGCACATGGGGATTTCAACGCGTATACACACACACACACACACACACACACACACACACACACACACACACACACACACAGGTTCCACATAAATTTATCGGACAGTTTATGAGTTAATTTGGGTTTTATGTTTACAAATTATCGTGCTCTCACCCCAGCCTCCCATCGCCGTTTTCTTTAGAGCCTTGCCTTGTAGTACAGCACGCCTTCCCCTTCCCCTTCCCGCACCCTGGCCGCTACACACACCCCGTGCAAAGCGTGTATAAGACCCATGAAAGCTAATACTCCTCTTACTTCTCGTACACCCAAAACACCTGCCCGGTACACCCAACGAGGTACACTCCTACACACACACACACACACACACACACACACACACACACACACACACACACACACACACACACACACACAACACACCTTTCCTTTCAAACAGTCCACTACCTGGGTTTTTGTACCTTAAAAGATGCACCTCATAATACAAGGCACCCCCTCCCCTGCCCCTGACTTGCCCTACCTGCCTCTCTCATTACACCTGTCCCATCATCCTCACTCTTGTCTCCCTCCGCTACAGAGTCGCTGCCATGCCCGTGCCTGCCTCCACCTCCCAGACTCACTCATTCACTTCCCCCACAGGTACAAGATGCTCATACACATCCGCACACATACCAACGAGCGGCCGTATGTCTGTAGTCAGTGTGAGAAGCGGTTCAGCAGACAGGAGAACCTTAGAATTCACGCCCGGACGCACACAGGTGAGGAACGCACACACCTATGCTTGTTCTTGTTCTCTATGTTAATGATTAGTGGAAGTTTATTGTCTGGTGTTGCAAAGGGAATGTCGTATACTAGATGGAGAATTAGGGAGCGAGAGAGAGAGAGAGAGAGAGAGAGAGAGAGAGAGAGAGAGAGAGAGAGAGAGAGAGAGAGAGAGAGAGAGAGAGAGAGAGAGAGAGAGAGAGAGAGAGAGAGAGACTGACTGACTGACTGACTGACTGACTGACTGACTGACTGACTGACAGACAGACAGACAGACAGACAGACAGATACATACACATACGCACACACACACACACAGTGACTGACTGACTGATTGAGTGACTGAGTGACTGACAAAATGCTGACACGGATATTGAAACATAACAAGTAGGGGCATACGAACGAGAGAGAGAGAGAGAGAGAGAGAGAGAGAGAGAGAGAGAGAGAGAGAGAGAGAGAGAGAGAGAGAGAGAGAGAGAGAGAGAGAGAGAAGGGGGACTACCGCCGTCTGAGTAGCGTGTCGCCGCCAGCACTGGGGAGGCATAATTAAGAGGCCTTATAAGGGCGGGTTACCGGGCACCTCACTGCTGTACCAGCGGCCCCAGGGGGAACACACGCTTAATTATGGCACCTGGACGGGCCTTGGCGGACGGAGGGATAGATGGAGGGCGCGGGTGATGGTGAGGAGGGTGGGCGGGCGGGCAGGAAGAAGGGAGGGAAGGGGAAAATGAGAGAGGGACGAGCAGGAGGAGGAGGAATGAGATGCTGGTAGACATAGACAGAAGGGACAGTAAAGTGGGTGGCGGAGAAAATTTGAGATAGTGTAAGGTGATGCGATGGTGAGATGTGTGTGTGTGTGTGTGTGTGTGTGTGTGTGTGTGTGTGTGTGTGTGTGTGTGTGTGTGTGTGTGTGTGTGTGAATGTATGTGTGTGTGTGTGTGTGTGTGTGTGTGTGTGAGAGAGAGAGAGAGAGAGAGAGAGAGAGAGAGAGAGAGAGAGAGAGAGAGAGAGAGAGAGAGAGAGAGAGAGAGACCATAGCATGTGAGTCAGGCTGCAGCGGCAGACGTGATGTCCCTCCGCCGCTCGGGGAAACCCTAGTCTCCCTCGCCGGTGCTCGCCGTCTCACCTGTCACCTCTCCCCGCAGGTGAGAAGCCCTACGTGTGCACAGTGCCCGGCTGCGGCAAGGCGTACTCCAACTCCTCGGACCGCTTCAAGCACACACGCACGCACTTCGTCGACAAGCCCTACGAGTGTCGCCACCCGGGCTGCGGCAAGCGCTACACTGACCCCTCCTCCCTCCGCAAGCACGTCAAGATCTACGGCCACTACCGCCGCCCGGAAGACCAGGGCGTGTCCTCCTCTTCGTCCTCAGACCTACTCGATCCCTCCATGGCGGCCTCGGCCAGGCTGGATCTCTCGCCCTCACCCTCTTCTTCCGGGTCGCCACTGGTGCCCTCACCGGTGCCCTCCACACCCTCGCCCTCATTCCTCCCGTCCACTCTCTTCCCGGGAACACACTCAGGCGCGGGTGTGGGCGTAGGCATGGGAGCTGCAGGACTCTCCTCTTGGGCACCCGTGACAGCGTGGACGGTGGCGCTGCAGCAGTACCAGGCGGGTCTGCTGTTACAGGGCGGGGCGGGACTGGCCGGGCTGGGTGGGGGCTTCCATTCACATTCTAATATGGTGGAGGAGGAGGAAGAAGACGACGATGACGAAGAGGAGGTGAGGATGGATTCCTCCGCCGCCCTGGACCTCTCCATGTGTCCGTCCCCGCTGGATTTGTCCCTCCCATCGTCCCGCTCCAAACACCAGTAACGCCGCGGCCTTCACCACCAGTGCCAGCCATTAGTGCCAGGGAGACAACCAGGTGCCAAATATGACTTAGGGCTGAAATCAGAGTTCCCCGTCGTGCCTTACGTCTCTCGACTCGTGCCCAGGCGGTGAAGCGTCGGGCAATCGGGAACCCAACGAGGAACACAACATTCTCCTCAATCTTCCATCCTGTCGCATTCTCAGCGCCTCCGGAGTGCCTTAGTCCACTGTCTGTGATAACAGGAGTCGGCCAGCCCCACACAGCCTCCCCGCAGCACCTCAACATGGAATCACAGTAAACGCTTGTGATATATTTTGCACTCTATATTTTTCTTTTTTCTTTCTTTCTTTTCAAATTTTGAGCGTTGCGTCGTGGAGTTGAGTGGCTAAGGAACACCCGTCTGTCTACCTCTTAACCTTGTCCGATGTGTATTGTCAATATCTTCCGTCTACTCTTCAACAACTTGAGGCGTGCCCATACATGTTTTACACAGCGTGTGTCTGTTCGCCCGTCTGTCTGTTGGTAGTCTTCCTCCCCGCCGTGATCAGACACAGATCTGTAAATAGTGACTTAAATAATCTTCCAAATTATTTTTAGGGAAATAAAACCAATGTGATATGGAATGTCTTCCCTCGCCACACTGCTGCCAACCGGCGTGTGAGGGCAGCACCGAGATGACTTGGTGCGCCTCTGCCGCCGAGGGTGGTGAGTGGTGTGGCTGGCAGTGTGTCTGCGCTAGGCAGGCGGCGAGGCCAAACGCGCCCTTATGAGATTCTAGCGTCAGTCTTAACAAACTGCACCTTAATGAATCTAATTTGCATTAACATATTAACACCTTTACCACAAAGAGCAAAGATCTTTTAATGATAAGCTACTATATTAGTTCCTTCCTTCAATGAAGGAGGGAGCTAAGAAACAACAAATTGACATAGCAAGCAGTCCTTGGCCAAGATTTGATCTGTACATACCATTTCCTGACCGAGACACAGGCAACTGACACAGGCAGAGCAATATCAAACTGGTTAGTGATGCGGACAATACACTGCACGCCGTAGCAAGCCGCCACCAGGGCTGCGCCGCCCCCCACGGCCTGCCAGCGCTGAGAGGTGGGCGGCCTCGCTGTGCCTTAGTCTTGGCCTAAACTTAGTGACATTCGCATAGATTTTCAAATACTGAGCCTTGCATTTTCCTAAATTGAAAAAAAAAAAATCTAAGTAAATATTTAAATAGTAATAAGGGAATAAAATTGTAATATATTTGGCAAGACGCGAGGGCGCAGCTCCCCTGGTGGTCCTCTCAACAGTATTATAGCCACCCACCACTTGGGTGTTCCTGTTGCTGCTGCTGTTGCATATATCAAACTCCATAACATTAATATTATACTCCCGAGCAGCAGTAACACCTCCCAAGCTTACTATATAGTTATCCCTTTAAACTTCCCATCTTCACACATCCATTTTCTGTTAACGCAGTACCTGAGACTTCATCATATTTCAGGTTTTAGACGATGAAAATAGATGCTTATTATTGTGTCCTTAATTTCCCGGTGGCCGATTAACCCTACACTTAGCTAAACACTGCAGCCTTTGCCACCTCATCAGAAGAGGTAACACGCAGGCGAGGCAGCAGGGAGGCGCCTCTTGATGCCTCGTAATGGGTATTTGAGATGGTTGGCGCCTATATTTATCGCGTTCTTTTATTACTCTGCAATATATATAATGTTTATAGAGTCTGTACCAGTATAGTGTGGCGGGGGCCGGTGACTGGCTGGCGGGGAATTGGTTGTGTGTGTGTGTGTGTGTGTGCGTGTGCGTGTGTGTGTGTGTGTGTGTGTGTTTGCTGTCACTTTCTCCCCAGCCATGCTCCCGGTGGTCTAGTCATTAGAACTTTTATACTGCTTTCAATAAACTTCATCTTGATATGTGACTGTTTTTCCCTCCTCAGTCTTTGGATATTGGTGGGAGGCGGGATTATAAACACACAAACGCATGTATTTATCACGAAAACATACATGTAGACACTGATTGTTACTTCACTCCTTCCCTAAAACGCTTTTTCCCTCAAGTTCCTCTCTCGTTCACCCTCGCCTCACTTTTCATAGTTGCAGAACAACCTTCTCTCCCACGCACACACCACCATCACGATCCACACGCGTGATACCTAATTATCATCATGTGCCTCGGGTTAGTACAGCCTTGCGTTCCTCATTTAACACTTCACTACATAAAAAATACCGATCCTTGATCTCCTGCGGACTAGAGATGCCTAAAGCGCAATACATGCGAGTACACATTATCAGATCCATTAATAATATTCTTTGACTCTTCCCCTCCACGTTGTCATTTGATGGATAAGACGCAACGCCACCCGATTCAAGAAACTGGTGTTATTTCAACGAATGGTAAAACAGGAAAACTTATCTACTGAATGATGAGGTTATAAACTATAAACTGTAAGTGACTATGTTTGAAATGATGGACAGAGTTAGATGGAAGAGAATTGATCGAAAAGACAGAAGTAAACATATGATACAACAACAACAACAACAACAACAACAGCAACAACAAGACCTCCTTGTGTCGCCTGAACTTTGATCCCTCCATTCACATGAGGTGAGCCAAGGCTAAGGCCAAGGTAACCATTGGCGAAGACGATGACTGGCACAGATAAGAGATAGAAGCCTCGGAGCGTATGCATAGCGTCTTTTTTTTTTTTTCAGAGAGAGAGAGAGAGAGAGAGAGAGAGAGAGAGAGAGAGAGAGAGAGAGAGAGAGAGAGAGAGAGACTTAACTTTACAATGAATCGTCCCAACATTGTCATCCAATCTTAAGACAAGATCTCAAGACAATGGAAAGCTGACCTGTTGCCCTGTGTGCCAATTATAGGTCTTATCTACGAGTCTTTGCCTCCGAGATAATATTAAATAGGCCTCCTTTTTTTTCTATCTTTTTTTTTTTCTTTTCCTTTTCTATGGATTTTTGACATCGAAATTTTTGCTCTCCACAGTAACTCACTCTCTCTCTCTCTCTCTCTCTCTCTCTCTCTCTCTCTGCATTTCATCTTCTCTTTTTTACCTGGCAACACTGTCTGAGATCCCTATCTTGTGTTATCTCCCCAGGACAGTCAAGGTCTCCCCCGCCTGTCGCTACGGTCAATAGTCTCGGTATCGGAAGCAGCCACACTACGGGAAATATTTGAGACACTTCACACAGGTATAGCTCGGCACACATTTTAACATATCCTCGCCAGACGTACGATTCAGATGCTGCATTTTAAAACACTGGTTTAAGTCAACGCACAGGACAAGAAGCTTACGAATGGCACTTACTGAGTACTTAAATAACGTCCTGTCTCACTGAAATCGTATGAGCTTCCCGCTTGTGACTGCAGTACCATAAGGTTTCCATGTACTGGCAGCCGAGATAAACACATCCCAGCTGGTCGTAGGCTCGGCTCGGAGCAGCGCCCTTAGCCTCTCTCAGGGAGGAGCTGGTGAATGCTAGACGCCTTTCCCTCTTCTCCCGCCACGCCAAGAGATAGGAAAGTCAGCGCTCGGTAAAATCTTATTGATATTCACAGTTCCAGGTTAATATTTACTTGTTTCTTATATAAACTGCTGGATTATAATAATTGTGAGGTAGCGAAAGATTATGATGCAGCAGTGACCTGAAATTAGGGGCACTTTTTGGGTTTTTTGAAGTTTGGTGTTTGATTGAACTTCAGAGGTGGTGGATGAAGATACGTAGTCATGTTACGGTTGTTAATGGCAGTAGTAGTGGTAGTAGTGGTGGTGATAGTAGTAGTTGTAGTAGTAGTAGTAGTAGTTTTCCAAAGTCCCACACGTTATCTGATGGAGCTAAATAATAATTACTGTAACACTATTATTATTATTATTATTATTATTATTATTATTATTATTATTATTATTATTATTATTACTATGTCACTTATGTTTACCTATTATTATTATTATTATTATTATTATTATTATTATTATTATTATTATTATTATTATTATTACAGGTGTGGTAAGAGAGAGAATGGGATGAGCTGATGGAGGCTTGTAATTCTAAAGATGACATGCATAAATACATAGTTATTCCTTACACTGCCCATAAATATTCAGAGATATTCTTAACATTAGATGCATCATCATGACATAGCTACACAATTGTATAATTGACTGTTTTTAAGGCAGAGGCTGGTGAGCAATGTGAGTGACAATGTGGTTACAAATTTATACATATATCACAAAAAAAAAGTTTGCTAAAATTAATGTGTAATGTCCCAACTGCCAAAATCCTTGCAGCCATCTTCATAATTCATCATTTCCTTGTGTGTTAGCACCATTTTATAATAGCATGGCCACAACAACTGATGAAACTATTAAACTAACAAGTAGTGTAAACCTTATAATCTTTTCCATTCATTTTATCCAGAAACTACTCCACAGGAACAACCACAAGTTACATACACACACACACACACACACACACACACACACACACACACACACACACACACACACACACACACACATACACACACACACACACACACACTGCTCTGACACCTCTTTGCCTGCACAGGTGTAGTGGCTGAGCAGCAAGACACGCCATCATGCCCCACCCACAGGACCTGGAGGGCTTTGGGGTGGAGATTGAGAACTACACCTTCAAAGATGTGAGTGGTCAACAGCAGGTGGAGTAATGCCATCCCCTGCCATCACAAAAACATTGAAGAATTGATCAGAAGGTGGACCAAACTGGCCATGAGAGGATGTCATTTGGAATTAATCTTTTACTGTTTGTCTATCTTTCCAGTTATTATCTACAACTTTTTTAAGGTTTATTTTTTTTACTACAGTTCTAAAAAAGTACTTCTGTAGTTTAGCAAAGATGAAATTAACCACATATTCTTTTATGAGAGCTACACCTTCAAAGATGTAAGTGATTTATGGCAGGGAGTGAAAGGCCCATCCCTTGCCATCACAGGAACAATGAAAAAATTATTGGAAGGTGGAATAAACTGGCCATCTTTTCTACTAGTACTGTCTCTTAAAAAAATGTTCTTTTGTAGCTTGGCAAAGGTAATTAACCATTTATGTTTAAGGATGATTAATTGCAGAATAAATTATACATATAGCCTATAGATGTATTCACACAATTACTTTTCCCACAGAGACTAGACTGGCTTTTCCATGTGAACTCCCCAAGTGAGATATTCAAGGCCCAGCCCACCTACTTCCTCTCTGAGTGGTCCTTTGTCATCATCGCCTTCGTCTCCCTCATCCATGGTGACTCAGTGTTCACCTTTACTGTATCACCATCCATAACCATATCATCACTGTTATGATTTCCAACAGCAGTATTTATCTTCACCCTGCTATTCATACTATTATAATTTTCATCATCATTTGCTTTCTTAAAAATATCATTAGTATTCTCTTTTACAATGCCAGGAGTAGGCACGCATTTTTTGTGTATGAAGAAGGGAGTTGTGGTTAAGTGAAGTCACAGGGTCTAGTTTACAGGCTGTGATTCACTGCTTCCTAGACATCATCTCTCTACCCTTTTCTTGGTCTTCCCATCACTGTGTCATCTGCTCGGGATCTTTACATGTAATGCATTTAATCATTCTCTCTGTCTCCAGGAAATGTCTTTTATAGATCAACTAACTTTATGCAGTCTCTTTATTTTCTCATGTTCTTATGTTCTATATTACCACACCACTATGACTCTCTGGTCTGCTTTTCTCCAGCAAGATACACTGGTTTCCTCACATCTCAAGACCTCACTATTCCACTCCCTTTGAAACTTTCTTGCACTTGAAATTATTCTAAAGCACTCCATTTACAATACTTCTATAATTTTCCTTGATCTTGCATTCATCATTGGACTATCACAGCCATGGAAAAATGGTTGCTAATTCCCATTTCTGCTTCCAAAGATAGATGTCTCTTTCTCCAAACTCTCCTAAGGGATCCCAAAACCTACAAATCCTTCCCAGTGCAGGTCTTGCACAGTGACTCATCCTTGCCTCCATAAACACCCTGCCTCAGTATATCAAAACTCTCCCACTTGTTCCAGTCTCCAACCATTCAGAACTATATCAGCAGCATATCCACTCTCAGCTTTCTGATCAGCCATTATCACTTGTTCTATTCTCTCATTATTCAGAACTATATCAGCACCATCACATTCATTCACAGCTTTCTGACTTGCCAACATCACTTTCCTGCTTCTCCCTACAGCCTTCATTGTGGGTGGCCGCTGGAAGTACATGTGGCTGGGCTGCTACCTGCATGGCCTCACCACAGAGATGGTGTCCTTTTGGATGCCGGACATTGACAACTACTGGCACTCTCAGACCACAGTCATAATGCTGGGCCGACGCCTGCCATTCCACATCCCTCTCATCTGTAAGTACTTCTGTCCTGATGTCACAGGATTTTCTTACTCTGAAAGCTTTGCAAGTTAGACTGTTGTACTGTCAGTCTCAAGTATCATCATTAGACTGTTAAGTAGGCCTTATTTCTTCTCACATTTGCAAGGAACAATTACCTAGTTAGTTTGTGAACCAGTGCTGCAGTGTTCTACAGGAAAGGTTCTTGAGGGGGTGGGGATGTTTAATGATAATGGCCTCTGTATATGTCTCACCTTCAGTTGCCCAGTCTTTCTACAAAATTTACCAAACACAGTATTGAATTATATGAATCATTTAAGTTCCCATTAGCTAATAAGCACCAACAAAAGTATGTACCACATTGTCCCTTACCCTGCAGTGCATCAAAAGCCACTGATGATGGTAATAATGGTGTTGATATGCTGCACTCATAAAGTAATGAGTTTCTGCATCCAGATGCTCAATGGTCACTATTGTAGGCACTGTTCATTGTTCATTGTTCATTGTGACAAGTGCTTTATTTCATCTTGAGTGGATTTAGCATCACTAAGTAACATTTTATGCAAGTCATGGCTTTATTCAAGTATATTTAGAATGTATGAAATCTTATTCACATATGAGTCAGTAGTTATGATGACTAGTGTGTGTGTGTGTGATTCACCTACGGTCGTCTGCTGGCCACCCAGCCAGCCGTTCCCCTACAGAAAGAGCTCAGAGCTCATAGGGACTGCTCTTCGGGTAGGACTGAGACCAATGACACACCACACACCGGGACAGTGAGGTCACAACCCCTCGGGTTACATCCCGTACCTACTTGCTGCTAGGTGAACAGAGGCTACACATTAAGAGGCTCGCCCATTTGCCTCGCCGCACCCAGGATTCAAACCCGGGCCTTCTTGGTTGTGAGCCAAGCGTGCTAACCACTACACTTTGTGTGTGTGTGTGTGTGTGTGTGTGTGTGTGTGTGTGTGTGTGTGTGTGTGTGTTCATTTCTCTTTCTCAATGAGCTATCTCTCCCACCAGATCCGTCCTTCATGTACAACGCAGCCTACATGGTGGCCCATGCCAAACTGCCTCGATGGGCTGAGCCAATGGCAGGTGTGTTGGCCTGGGCCTCCAGCCTCACATATTGTGTTGCTGGCTGCTGACCTGCAGCATCTAGGCATCTGTTCCTTACAATAAAGTATTTAAGGTTATAATATATTTCCATTTTAAAGGTTTCAGCTTCTTTTCAATGCTGTGCTGTATGTCACTTTTTGAAATGCCACCTTTTACCTTAGTTTCCTTTTACAACTCTTCATTTACAGTAAAGCTTTGTATGAATACATATGGAAGTAAGACCTAATGCATATATTCTTCATTACTATTTAATCTCTTTCAATGCCCTTTCCTTTCCTTATCCTTGCCTCTAACAATGCATGAAATTAACTTATGAATGATTCATTTCAGTAATTTTTCTGATAAAAGACAATTCTGTAATTATGAATAAGTTTAAGTAAAATGTTTTGCATGTATATTCACATATCTATTGTCTATTTTGTTATGCTTCATTTTCCCTTACAATCTTTGTGGTGAGGTGAACATGATGGAAGAATATTCACCTCCAGATCTGCTCTTCTTGTTTCTTTTAGCTCCCTTATTTCTTTATAAAAGTCTTATTTCCTTCTCTCTTTGTACTAATACAATGCATGGATGGTCTTCCTTTGATCAACTTGTCTTCCTATAGAATACATACATACATATGTTAATAAAAGTTATTTTAAAGTCTTTTCAGTGAGTAGGTGCCAAGTTTTAACCACTCATGGCTGAGAATCATTCATGTCTTCAATAGTTTTATCTGTTAGAATATAAGATAGTTTTTGGTTAATTAGTCATTAATCATTCTTTAATTCCAACAAGACCTCATGATTGGAGTGCTGATTTCCTTATCTGTCACCCATGCCTCACATTAAAACTTAGGTCTTTCACTTGTCTCACTACTCTGTAAACACCATGTCATCTTCCCACATGTCACGCAGCTTTAAAAGATAGGCAAAAACTCACCTGTTTACCTATTTACAGCTGGACTAGTGGAGGTGCTTATTGATATACCATATGACATCATGGCAGTCAAGTTTGTGCACTGGACTTGGCACGACACTGACCCCAACATCTATGACCGACATTACTGGGTTCCTTGGAACTCCTACTACTTCCACCTCACATTTGGCACGGCCTTCAACTTTGCTCTCCACTTCTGGCGCCGCAAGATCACTGGCAGTGATGACAAGGAATATGTATCGAGGTATCTCTGACGGTGGCGTGGTGACAATGTGTACTTCTGCTTGCCTGATAATAGTCTCTTAACCCTTTGACTGCTATTTGGTATATCTTTCCTTCATTGCTAATCCCTCTGATATATCTTTACTTGTTCTATAGCCACATTCAATCTTTAAACTGGGTAGAAATTGCAAAAGCTATTCCTTTTCTTGTGGATGCTTAAAAAGATTTCATGCATTGCTTTTGGTGTTGTTAATTGTCTTGTATTGCAGTGAAAGGATTAATTCACTCTCACATATTAAAATATTTTCATGACATAGCTTTTATTTTACAAGTATGCAAGGTTTTGTAGTAGTTTTCCAGAGGTCTAAAACTCATTTTTATAGCAAGGTGATTGGTCAGTATTGCTTTTTTTCACTCATTTATGCAATAAACTAAAGTCAGTAAAGATAATTAAATATGTTTTCATTTATTAATCTTTAAGAAATCAACTAAGCACAAAGTAGAGCTGATGAATATCTTGCTCTAAGATTCCCATGTGTTTCAGCCCTGGCAAGGAGGTGTTGTGTGCTGCACTGGCCGGCCTGTGTGGCATGCCAGGGGGAGTGCTGCAGTTTCTCTTTCTCTACCACCCCCTCCATGATTCTTTCGGCATTCACACTGAGAATTGCGTCATCACTATCTTGGTTGTCTACTTCTTGATTGTGTGGACAGCTGACCGAGCTCCGGGGCTGTCAGCTCGCAGGCACAAAGGTTACACTTCTCTCTCCTCTGCTGTGTTTTCTTTTGTTATTCTATTTTATTTCTAATGTATGATCAATTTTATTTTGTCAGTGTGTTTCATCTTGTTTACCATCCATTATTTCTATCTTTTTGTCATTATTTATTAATAATTTTTCAAGATTGCATTTAATATTGATTTAACTTATTTTCTTTAATTTTCCAAAACTAAAGCTAATACTTTTAAACTGTCTATTTCTGATGTAGGACCACTTTTTGCATCTTAATAACTAAGGTGTCTATTTAGTACTTTAGTGCTTTTCCTGCATTAATGAGTGATCCATCAAAGCTCACTGGTGATCTGTTTGTATTCATTGTACTGATTTGTAAGGCAAGCTGCCACTTAGTTGTGAATCAGGTAGTCTTTCTGGTTTCTTCCATCCTTATCTAGTGGTTATGATCCCTGCTACTCTCACTTGAACAGTGATCACAGTCATGGTTTTTCAGTTACTCTGCCCTTCAGCATAGCTTGCAAGATGCATTAATTTCCATAGTTTTCAAGACATAATTTAAAGGGTAAAACTAAATGAGGGAAATAGAAAAAAAAAAAAAATGCTTATGATCTTGTATAAAGTTTCAAAGTTAATACAGTGTTTGAGTTTCACAACCTAAATTTGTGTCTTCTCTATGAGCTTAATTAAAATTTTTTTTGTCTTATTTATCTATTGTTTAAATACTTTTTTGGCAATTTCTCATTTTCCTTGTGTTGTAATGTTCTTGTTACTTTTGCTTTTACTTGAGTTCATCCAGCACACAGATATTGGCACATGTGGCTCACTGGTCTCTCTTGCACCCACAGCTGAGCGCCTGCACTGGTCTGTGGTGCTGGTGGTGTTCAACATGGTGCTCCACTACGGGCTGTACTTTGGCATGGCACTCTTTGGCTCTCCTGAGAGTGAGGTCTCCATTGGTCTACATGAGCGCACAGGTCCTTGTGATGAGAAGACCAAGGTGTACACTGCCATAGGAGGGGTGAGTTCTTGCTTTGGCATGACTCATTTTGTAGCAATGGATTTGTTTGTCACTTCCAAAGCTTTATACATTCAAACCAGTAAGCTGCAGGTATTTATCAATGGTAAACCTTGACAAAATTGCACTGAATTGTGCTCCACTTAATATGAGTTTTCTATTTCTATTCTGTTGCCTGCACATAAAACAACAGTATATTCGTGGTAGAGTTAACTGACCAATCACAGCAGAAAATGTTATGATGGAGTGATCATATAAAAAAGGATAGAGAAGAGTGATTGATGAAGAAAACTGGATGCGACATGAAAGTGTAAGGCTAAAGGGAAGACCATGAATGAATTAGATGGACAGAATGAAGAGTGGTAGATACAAGATGATTGTCTAGAGTAAAGAAGGATTGTTGCAGAAATAACAGGGATGAGAGGAAAACAATTGTGAATGCCTAAATTAAAAGTTCTCTCACATCCGTCCCACACCTGCCTCATTTTTCAGTCAAATTAACATGTCTGACACTCTACATGCTTAAAATCAAACTAGCACAGTCTTTCAATATCTCAGTTTTGCCATTACAACCTTTCTCCTCAGGTGCTGGAAAGGAGGACCTACCTCTGCACTAGTGACTATGATGAGGGCTACTTTGACTTCCACTGCCTGCCGGGAGGGAAGCCAGTGAGCGATGGCAAGGAGTGGTACACTATCTGTGGCACACCTTTCCCTAACCAGGCAGAGTACATATCAGTCATCGCTCTGGTGTGCACACTGGCTGCTTTTGTGTTCTATAATCTGCTGGCTTGCAGTTCTCGCACACTGTACTACCGCAAAACAATCCTAAAGAAGAAGAAAACCAAGTGAGGTCTTCTAGAATGTGTTTGTGGTTATATCACATACACTCCAATATCAAAGAAAATCTGGTGAGATTCTTTTCACATACAGCACACTGTTAAGACTATGTGCAATACTTCTTTAATATATTACATAAACATACATAACATCTTTCTTTTATGATGGGTTGAAATACATTCTATGTTGTACCTTTTCAACAATTTATGGAATTTTATAAAGTTTTAGATATTGAAACCTGCTATTTTCTTTTTATATGCCTTGCACAGTTTTTAGCACACTCCCCACATATTAGTGCAGATCATCAGGTTGTATCTATGAAAGACAACATTCAGTGAAGCTGGTCAAATGAATATTCATAAGGCTTCTGGTTGGAGCAAAATGGCTGATCTTGCCAAGCTTAGAGTGTGATGGTTGCCACAATGTTGCATCTCTAGCTGTCTTCTACCGCTATTTTCATGCTAAATGGTCTTCTGATCTTGCTAACTGCATGCCTCCCCTCCTCCTGCAGCCTCGCTGCACAAGACTTTCTTCTTTCTCTCACCCCTGTTCTGTCCACCTCTCTAACGCAAGAGTTAACCAGTATTCTCAATCATTCATCCCTTTCTCTGGTAAACATTGGAACTCCCTGCCTGCTTCTGTATTTCCACCTTCCTATGACTTGAATTCCTTCAAGAGGGAGGTTTCAAGACACTTATTCTTCAGTTTTTGACTACTGCTTTGACCCTTTTATGGGACTGGCATTTCAGTGGGCATTTTTTTTTTATTGGATTTTTGTTGTCCTTGGCCAGTGTCCTTCCTACATAAAAAAAAAAGCAGAGGCACAGTTTCAGAGAACAATAGGAGGAACCCCATCAGGTCCATAAGCCTTCCGAGGGTTTAGGCCAGCGAGGGCATGGAAAACATCATTGCGAAGAATTTTAATAGGTGGCATGAAGTAGTCAGAGGGTGGAGGAGAGGGAGGAACAAGCCCAGAATCGTCCAAGGTAGAGTTTTTAGCAAAGGTTTGAGCGAAGAGTTCTGCTTTAGAAATAGATGTGATAGCAATGGTGCCATCTGGTTGAAATGAAGGAGGGGAAAGAAGAAGAAGCAAAGTTATTGGAGATATTTTTGGCTAGATGCCAGAAGTCACGAGGGGAGTTAGATCTTGAAAGGTTTTGACACTTTCTGTTAATGAAGGAGTTTTTGGCTAGTTGGAGAACAGACTTGGCATGGTTCCGGGCAGAAATATAAAGTGCATGAGATTCTGGTGATGGAAGGCTTAGGTACCTTTTGTGGGCCACCTCTCTATCATGTATAGCACGAGAACAAGCTGTGTTAAACCAAGGTTTAGAAGGTTTAGGACGAGAAAAAGAGTGAAGAATGTACGCCTCCATGCCAGACACTATCACCTCTGTTATGCGCTCAGCACACAAAGACGGGTCTCTGACACGGAAGCAGTAGTCATTCCAAGGAAAATCAGCAAAATACCTCCTCAGGTCCCCCCAATTAGCAGAGGCAAAACGCCAGAGGCACCTTCACTTAGGGGGATCCTGAGTAGGGATTGGAGTGATAGGACAAGATACAGATATGAGATTGTGATCGGAGGAGCCCAACGGAGAAGAAAGGGTGACAGCATAAGCAGAAGAATTAGAGGTCAGGAAAAGGTCAAGAATGTTGGGCGTATCTCCAAGACGGTCAGGAATACGAGTAGGGTGTTGCACCAATTGCTCTAGGTCGTGGAGGATAGCAAAGTTGAAGGCTAGTTCACCAGGATGATCAGTGAAGGGAGAGGAAAACCAAAGCTGGTGGTGAACATTGAAGTCTCCAAGAATGGAGATCTCTGCAAAAGGGAGAAGGGTCAGAATGTGCTCCACTTTGGAAGTTAACTAGTCAAAGAATTTCTTATAGTCAGAGGAGTTAGGTGAGAGGTATACAGCACAGATAAATTTAGTTTGAGAGTGATTCTGTAGTCGTAGCCAGATGGTGGAAAACTCGGAAGATTCAAGAGTGTGGGCACGAGAGCAGGTTAAGTCATTGTGCACATAAACGCAACATCCAGCTTTGGATCGAAAATGAGGATAGAGAAAGTAGGAGGGAACAGAAGAGGGGCTACTGTCAGTTGCCTCAGACACCTGAGTTTCAGTGAGGAAAAGAAGATGAGGTTTAGAAGAGGAAAGGTAGTGTTCTATAGATTGAAAATTAGATCTTAGACCGCGAGTGTTGCAGAAGTTAATGAAGAAAAAGTTGAGGGGGGGGTGTCCCCAGTCCGACCTGGGGACATTTATGGTCCCCTCCCCAGATGGGGACTCTGAGGCTGGTGTAGGAGTCGCCATGATGATTTTTAAATTTTTGAGTGAAGGGTGTGTGTGTTATTAGGTGCTTGTAGTTTTGTGTGTAGGAAGAGAGTTGTCTTTAGAGGGCAGGCTGTGAGACACAAGGGTGTTGTGTTGTGAGACACAAGGGGCCATGTCAAGAAAAATGTCTTACATGTGTTTGTTTATGGCCAGATTCTGTTTAAAGACATGGCAATGAAATCCTGCACTGCAAATAATAATGATAATAATAATAATAATAATAATAATAATAATAATAATAATAATAATAATAATAATAATAATAATAATGACAATAATAATAATAATAATTCCGAGACTATATACGATTAAAAAAAAATAAGGGAAAAACATAATTGGAAAAAGGGAAGAAGAGAACTTATATATATATATATATTTTTTTTTTCTTTTTTACCATAACAGTACTGACATAACACAAGAACATACTAAAAGCTACAAGAAGGCAGTGCATGGACGTCGATGTGGCAATCAATCCCTGTACAATAACACTGAATTTGAGTTTGGGCTTGAAATATACGCACACCAATCCAATGCTGGGAAATGAACCATAACATTTGACACTTAATAAACACAATAACATGACGCAGACCAACCAGTTTTACACCACTCAATTATGTAGAAAATTCTGAATGGAAATTTGTTGGTGAATCTCTCTCTCTCTCTCTCTCTCTCTCTCTCTCTCTCTCTCTCTCTCTCTCTCTCTCTCTCTCTCTCTCTCTCTCTCTCTCTCTCTCTCAAAAGACACATGCTTTATACATTTTCCCTCTCTCTCGTTTGTTTACCCTTGATCCTGTCCCCTCCTCTGACCACTCATGTGTCTCCCTTCCTCCCTCCCTCCTTTCCTCCATCCCTCCATCCCTCCATTCCTCACCTATCTCCTCCCACCCTCCTGCCCTCCATTCTTCACTTCTCTCCTCCCTCGCTCCTGCCTTCCCTCCATCCCTCACGTACCTAAGAGCTGTTGTAACATGATACTCTTTCGTCTTCTTTGTTTCCAGACTCAAATTCTATACTTAGAGAGAGAGAGAGAGAGAGAGAGAGAGAGAGAGAGAGAGAGAGAGAGAGAGAGAGAGAGAGAGAGAGAGAGAGAGAGAGAGAGAGAGAGAGAGAGAGAGAAATTATAATGACTTTCTGGTTCTAATTTTTCTTTAACATACTAAGTTTTTTTATTCTCATACTAAACGTAATATTAAACTGTCATTATCAAATCATAAAGGGAAAAATGAAAGGAGGTGAATACACACACACACACACACACACACAAGCAGGGGGAGTTGATGTTAGAATAATACAGCAAATTTAGAAAGCTGCAAATTAAAAGTATATTCACATGAGAGAGTCCAACGTGGAGCCCGGAGAAACTAATTGGGGAGGAAAAGGGAAGCAGACACACGAGACGAGATGAGATAAAGATGGCGTAAAGAAAGTAAAAAAAAAGAGATTGAGTAAAGAGCAGGAAATTAATTGATGAATGTAAATTAAGCAAGAAGATAAATGAGTAGCAAGGCAAGAAAGGAAGAGAGGGTAATATAAATGAAGCAGAAGGGGGGAAATGAGAAAGACGAAGGAAGGAAGGAAGGAAGGAGAGGAGAGGAAGAGAGAGCGAGAGAGGGAGAGAGAGAGAAAAAAAAAACGAAAACAATCAGGAGAGAAAATGAGGAAGAGATGCAAGGGACAGACTACAGTGGAAACTAAATGAAACTAGAGAGGAGAGGAGAAAAAAGGAGTAAATAAGAGAGGACAGTAAATGAAAGGGGAGCAAGGGAAAAGGGGAAGAATGGAGGTAAATAAATTAGAGAAAGGTTAGGAAAACATTGGGTTTAGGCAGGATAACAGTGAAACCTTAATTAAGAATGACTATTTCCGAGTATGCACTATTTCTCTAATATGAGAGAGAGAGAGAGAGAGAGAGAGAGAGAGAGAGAGAGAGAGAGAGAGAGAGAGAGAGAGAGAGAGAGAGAGAGAGAGAGAGAGAACACTATATAATTTATCTACGAGCTAATCAGTTATTTCCTTCGTTTCTCTTATTTTTTTCCACATCTTATTTCTTATCTATATTATCTTCCGTATTTCTCCTCTTTGAATACTGCAGTATATAACAAATTTCTATTTTCATTCATGTACTCACTTCTTCCTCTCATCACGTATCTATAACACACAGTAAAAGCTTTTCTTCCTGCTCCTGCTCTCCCTCCTCCTCTTCCTCCTCCTCTTGCACGTCTTCTTTCTCTCCTTTAAGTTATCTCCATCTACTCTATTTATTTATTTTTTTTTAAGACCCCGTTAGAGACGCACCTCCTTGTTTGCCACACATACCCCGCCCCGCTACAACAACCGGCGCTCCACCATTGCCCGGGGCCCTCAGTTGGCAACCCTCATTTAATTTTCATAGCGGTCTGTCGGAGGCTGGTCGGGAGGGGCGGGCTGGGAAGCTCCTTGGCTCTTGTGTTTTAAGGAATCATGCTGAGCCCCGGTAAAGTAAATAGCGGATGGCAAGCAGCAACCGAGCCAGGAAGGAGGGAAGGGAACAGCGGAGTGGTGAACAAAGGGTGGGGATATTCACCGGCTTTCTGGTTCGTTGAAAAGTACGTAAACTCGACCTCGAGAAACTAAAGACTATATTGTGAAACGCTTCCGTACTACACCTTACCCAACTACATTCAAAAGCCTCTAGTTGAAGTTACGTGTGTTTTTAAGTGTTTCTACGGTTCTAGTGGCATATGGACAAGATTTCTACTGTAGTAACAGGATAAACACTCTTGAAAACTCGGCTAATAATCTCTGTGGTCTTTAAAAAAAAGTGTTGGTGAGAAAGCAAAACGTTTCAGAACCCGGATCTAAATATGTGGACGTGTTTACCGCCAGGACCAAGACTGAGGGTCAACAAAGGAGAATTAACGCCGTGTAACGAAGACGCTGAACGAACCGAAGACCACAAGGATCAGTGCAGCTCTGCATACAAATATGAAATGAAAGGAGGGAGGATAACTGTTTTTTTCTGCCTGATTACCTAACGCAAACTAAGGAACAGTCGTGCACAGGGAACACAAACGTCAGATGAGAGGAAGTCAATTAGTGGCGTCTTCAAGGGACAGTGCGTTGTGTAAGAAAGCTAACAAGTGGATGGATGGTAAAACAATGGTGGTCGGTGTTTTCAAGGAGGAGCAATTTTTTTTTTTTTATGTAAGAAGGTCACTGTACTGAGGCTATAAAAAAAATTGTATTAAAAAAGCCCATTAAGGTGCAAATCCCTAGAGGTAAAGGACAAAAAGGACCATCCAAATTGGAGAAGTGTCTTGAAACTTCTTTATATGGGAAATGTATTCTTTCCTTTTCTTTTTTTCGCTGCACAGTAAATTCTTCTCCAGCACATAAATCATTCAGCCACAACCCACAATGCTCTTGCTACTCCTCGAGGCTGTCTTTGTACCGGTTATCTATATACTTAGTAGTTTATCTCACATGAAAAAATAACTGACCAAGGGCTACGAAGAATTCTTTATATAAAACAGTGTCCACCATATGTCACTCTGTACTACATGATGACAACACCATCACTACAGTCAAACAAATCTAATACCGAAAAATTATTCACAAGTTCTCGCCACAAGGTCAAAGAACAACATAGTCACGGAGAATACTGTTGAGTTTCAAGACAGCTAGAGTTCCGAACTAGCTTCAATGATAATGCACACACACACACACACACACACACACACACACTAATTAAACAAGTATCCACAGATAGTTGTGCACACAATGAGTATATATCAGTATGTAGATCTAAGTAGATAAATATGTAATGAAGTGCATTAGTACTTATAAAAGGCCCGCGTAAGTGACTTGTGTAAGAAAAAATAAAAAGTACGAACAATACACACTCGAAAAAAAAATAAAAAAGAAAAATGGGAATAAAAGAAAGAAACAGACATTTTTCGCGCGTTCTAAATTCTGAAATGATGAAGGACATATTTTTTTTTTTATCACAGACGAGGAAAAATGTGAGCAGTTTACATACTACACCTTCAATTATATCAAGATAAAAAGAACATTCATTTCTGATGCTTTGAGGCTGCTAATAAAATTCCAACGAGAGCTGCACGAAATATGTTATGAGACACATTACCGGTGATAAATATGTCATAATTAGCGTGTGTGTGTGTGTGTGTGTGTGTGTGTGTGTGTGTGTGTGTGTGTGTGTGTAAACTCAATGTGTGCTTACTTTGTTTGATAAGAAGGGCAATTACCCATTCTCTCTCTCTCTCTCTCTCTCTCTCTCTCTCTCTCTCTCTCTCTCTCTCTCTCTCTCTCTCTCTCTCTCTCTCTCTCTCTCTCCTTCTTTCTCCTCTTATTCCTTCTGTTTCTTTTACGTCTTTTCTTCTCACTTTCCTTCTCCTCCTCCTCCTCCTCCTCCTCCTCCTCCTCCTCCTCCTCCTCCTCCTCCTTCTCCTCCTCCTTTTCTTCTGTCTTATCTTTATCTT
Organism: Scylla paramamosain; assembly: GCF_035594125.1. NCBI lineage: Eukaryota > Metazoa > Arthropoda > Malacostraca > Decapoda > Portunidae > Scylla > Scylla paramamosain. The sequence continues at coordinate 20,808,662 of NC_087160.1, forward strand.
CCTTTCTGTTTTCCATTTCACCTTCCAATTTCCTTCAACGCTTATTTTCCTTTCCTTCTTTACACCTCCCTTTCACTTTAACGTTTTTTTTTTCTTTAATATTCTCCTTCCTCTTCCTCCTCCTCCTCCTCCTCCTCCTCCAGGGTGGCACGCCTCTCCGCCTCTCCGCCTCCAGGTGAGACTCTAACAGCGGCATCCTGTCACTAATGGGTGTTACCTTACCCTGACTTTTGATGCGCGGGACGGTAGGCAGGACACGTTGCTTTGTGGCCCACCCTCCGCCCTTTGCTATCGCCTCTCTTCCTCCCCCCCTTCTCTTTTTTTCCTCTCTGTAGCTCCTTCTCTTTCCGCCTGTCTCCCTCATCCACCTCCCTTTTTCCTCTCCCCTCTTTGCCTCCCTCTCTTTCTATTTTTTTTTTCTCTCTGTTAGCTCCTCTTTTGTTTCTCCCATCTAGTCATTATCAAATTTTCCCCTTTACTCAACACCCTTTTCCCTCTCCCGTCTTTTCCTCCTCCCTCTCTGTTTTATTTCTTTCCCTCTAGCTATTTCTCTTTCCGCCTTTCCCATCAAAACACTATCACATTCTTCTCTTCCTCAAGCGCTGCCCTTTTCCCTCTTCTCTCTTTTCCTCCCTCTGTCTCTGTTATTTATTTATTTATCTATAGCTACTTTTCTTCCGCCTCTCCCATCAAACCACTATGACATTCTTCTCCTCAAGCGCTGCCCTTTTTTTTTTTATCTCCTCCCTTTTTCTTCTCTCTCTCTCTCTCTCTCTCTCTCTCTCTCTCTCTCTCTCTCTCTCTCTCTCTCTCTCTCTCTCTCTCTCTCTCTCTTTCTCTTTGTTTTTTTTTTTCTACCTCTTTCTAGCTACTTTTCTTCCGCCTCTCCCATTAACCTCAATCTCATTTTCTTTTTCTTCGTAATAGAAAACGAAGCGATAGTCATGGTGTGTCATGGAGGCAAATGTGAAAGCTTTAGTTACCCAAACCAATATATCCGTTTTGGCTCTACTCTTTAAGGACTGACACCTCTGTGGTTATTTTTTCCCCTGTTTGTAGCTCTTGGCCCAAATCTCTTCCACATAAAAAAAAAAAAAACCTTGTGGTCAATTTAACATAAAATTTTTGTCGAGATTCACGCTGCGCTGCAAGGATGAGGAGGAACATGGTAAAGTGAAGTTATATCATCGTACACTATGGAGATACGATACCACTTCTATACCCGGTCCAGTAAGCAGTTTTACCCAGACGAATAAAAACGAAGTCCAAACTGATCTGAGTAAGTAGCTTCTTTATCCGTATACTCTCAATATCGGTAACTTTTGAGATATGATACCCACCTTTATAACCAGTCAACCAAACAGCTTTATGTAGACGAAGGGAGCAAAACCCGAACTGTTGTAGCTTCCCCGGCATTATACTACCAGCAGCGTGGGGTGAAGGGAGTGTCTGCCTCATCACAATCACTCATTATTTGTACCTCCACCACCAGTGGAGTCATAACTTTCTGCATAACAAATATGTGTGCATTTACCTTCCATTCTCCCTTCATTTATCTTACTCCCCTTGATGTGCGTGTGCATTTGGTTAAATAACGCAATGCACACCCACGAAAAAAAAAAAAAAATCAAGATAACCAAGATTTCAAATTTATTACTCATGCCATTCAGATTATTAGTAAAAAATGTCAAGGCCTCAAAATGCATATATCCTCATTTTCTACCTAGAACAACCTGTACTCTTACCTCTAGCAATAACTACAAAACCGTGTTACATCCTTGTATAAAACAACCTACACACTATACCAGTATCGAACCTCAATTCACTCATTCCCCAAGCAAGACCACACTGCTATACGAGAAGAAACATGTACAGACGGCAATCCACAGCCACTCACGGCTCCACACATCACACCCTCGCCTCCCAGCCAGTGCACAGTTACATTGTTTACCTGCACACGCCAGGCACACGTCAGATTGGAGTCCCTATGGCCTTTTCACCTGCAGCACCCCTAGTCGCCGTGTCAGGTGTGTGGGACGCGCTGCTCGCTACCTCAACAAACACCCTGCCTCGCCTCGTCCCCTGGAATACCATGCTGAGAGAGAGAGAGAGAGAGAGAGAGAGAGAGAGAGAGAGAGAGAGAGAGAGAGAGAGAGAGAGAGAGAGAGAGAGAGAGAGGGGAGATTACGCAAAACAACTGCCCTGTCTCACTGTTACCAGCCTAATAGAATAACCTTTATGAATATGCAAATGCAGCACAAAACGTTAATTATTTCCACACAGGCGTTCTGCTTGTCGCACCTCATCCCCTCCGTGCCACTTTGCGTCCTGTCCTCAAGATCCTCACTGCAGCTTTCCAGTGTTGGTGCGTTCATGAATGTAATGTTTAAGGGGAGAGTGGGATTAATTGTTTTCCATATTCGTATGAAATTAGGTGTGTACATGTGTTTGTATTGTTAATATAAAATCCGAAACTTTCATTAAGATACGATCATTAGTTTGGATGAAAAAAGATAATAACACTCCGAAAATGGCAAGATAGAACTTTCTCATTATTCCAATATCTCGACTATTTCTTAATCCAATATGGTGCTGTTAATGTCAGAGCAGGCAGAAAGTTACAACGCAACATTATTCTTGTCCTATATCCTTCGTTTCGCCTTCCCTCATTGTTCCCTGTGCCTTGCTGCCCTGCGCGAACATGGAGGTTGTAAACGTTATAAAAACAAGCACAGGTGTCTGTCAGGCGTCTCGATATATCAATCATCATTTATCCTCATATTCTTGGGCCGGAAACAGCCAAGGCGGTTCTCTGCAGTGTGTGAGTATTTTATAGTTTTTGGTGCGTGTTGCTATCACAGCGGCGGGAGACATTGGCCCTTGTTCACTCCATGTCAGGAAAGGAACGGCACCTCATCACGGCATACTGCTAGATGGTCCACTCCCTTGCATGCTAACTTTTTCCTCCACACGCAGGCAATAAGCACAGACTTTCCTGCTGGGGTACGCTGCCACATGACGATCTCTCTGCTGACGGTGCTCGATTTATCATTCAGACATTTTCTTTCTAACAGCTTCATGGCGCTCATTCAAAGAGGCGTTTTGCAAAAAGTATAGCCATTTTCCACAACTTCATTCCGTCTCAAAGTTGTCCCCGAGATCTTTTTGGACTCATTCACGTGGCCGTTTTCAGCAGAGGAGCGAAATCACACAAAAAGTCCCTGTGCCTTATCTAAAAAGTTCGTGTGTAACTTTCCCTGCCCTCGAGCCTCCAGTCCGCCAGGCAATCACGTGTGGGAGTCTTCATCTCTCCACCTACGGGTGGAATGAAAGATTTAAGGCCTTGTTGGAACCATTGCAGTGTTTCAGGGCAGGATAAATAGGCCTGCTTACGTATATAATGAAGGAGAGCCCAACAACACTACACACCACACACACACACACACACAACAATTCATTATAAGAGAGCCATTGTAATAACTTTCCGAGGCCGCTGTAGGCTGTAATATGCATATAACACCAGCACGAACACAAGCTTCCCTAGCATTATACTTTCAATAGGGTGGAGTGAAGGGCGCGTCTGCCTCATCACAATTACTCATTACTACTCCCACTACCAACGCGTCGCTCTGAAAAGAATGGGAAAGCATCATGGAAAGAATAGGAAGGCATCAATCATCTCACTCATTTCCCTCACCACAACTGCCAGTACCGCCAGTCAGTCAGCCCGCCAGTCAGGAACCACTGATGGCATTCCGTTCCCGTGATCGCGGAATGAAAGCAACGTCGCCTCTCAGCCGCTGACGAGTGAGTACCGGGAAACGAGTATCATCCGAGCGACATTTCTCATTTCTCGACGATTTTTTAATTTTTACGTACAGCGCTTCCTCTCTCTCTCTCTCTCTCTCTCTCTCTCTCTCTCTCTCTCTCTCTCTCTCTCTCTCTCTCTCTCTCTCTCTCTGGACTGCTGAAGGGTTAAAGGAGTGTGGATCTACGTATATGACTTCAAAGTATTGGTGCCGCTTCTATCAAATCACAAGAAAGGTTCGAGCCAGTTTTCTCTCATGCATTTCCACTTTCCTCTCACCCCTGCTATCTCTTTCCTGTCTCCCCTCCGCTCTTTCTTGGTAATTTAGTCGCTGTATCATTTTCCCATCGTTTTCTATCTCTCTTTCTCTCCTTTTCTCCTTCCTCCCTTTCATCTTAGACTCCCTTCACCTCTTCAGTTTCTCTGTCTTCATTCTCCTAATCGCTCTCTGATATTCTTTTTCCCCTGCTTGTCCTTGTTGTTCTTTCCCGCCCCTCCGTTCCTGTTAAATCTGCTAAGTCCGCTGGCATCACACAAATACGTTTATTGGACACGAGAGAGAAAGGTGAGTGTCATGAATTCGCGTATTACACTCATTTCCCGCTCATCTGAGAAAAGCTGTGATATCTTTAAAACTTCTCTTTCCTTATTCATCGCAGACATCTTGAAGCTTTTATCTTATTCGCCACTGTTTCCGGATAATCTATCATATTGTTGCCTCCTTCCAAATGCGCATCGTATAGAAAAAGTGGACGGTTGTATAGAGCAAAGTAGAGAAGCTGTGATATGCCTAAAACTTCTCTTTCCTCATTCATCGCGGACACCCTGAAGTTTATATCACTGTTCGCCACGGTTTTTGGATAATCTCTCGTAGTGTTAACCTCCTTCCAATTACGCATCGTTCAGGAAAAGTTGGTAGTTGTATAAGGCAAAATGGCCAGCGGCAAGCATGACGAGTGCCAGGAGCATCACGCCACGTAATTACCAGACCCGGAAAGGGTAGAAAAAATAATAATAAGCTGTGGAGTACACCGTGTTTATATTTATCCTCAAAACACACCATCGCGGAACGCATTAACGCCACGCAAACACGGGAGCAGCGAACTGGCGTCCCTGTCTACCTGAACTACCTGCCCTGCCTGCTTATACATACACATGAGCTCACCTGCACCGACAGCTATACACATAACAGGGTTCGAATCCCTATACACATGCAACTTGACTCCATAATGAGGGCGAGAGCGGAGAGAGAGAGGGGAAGAGCGGGGGAGGGAGGGAAGCGATGTGACTGTGCACGAGGAGAGGAGGGAACAAGGGAGAGGGAAAAAGAAAGGTAAAGAGGAAGGTGGAAAACGAGAGTAAAGAGGGAGGGAAGGGGAGTGATGGAGAGGGGAAGGAAGGAAGGGCCTCTTCTCGTGTAAGAGGGACTGTGTTCATACGGAACCCGGGTGGAATGAAAGGTTTCCTCTCGGTGCATTCGCTGGCGGGGCGGAGGGCGACGAGAGGACAGGACATAACGGGGAAAGGGGATCGGAAGCAGGGTGTAATGGGGAAGCAGGGAAAAAAAAAAAAAGTGAGTGTAGCTATGAAGCGATGGAAGAGAAGGGAGTTGAAGGGAAACAATATAAAAAGAAGGTAGGAAATGGGATAGATAAACACAGAGAAGGAGGGGGAGGAGCAGGAATAACACAAAGAAACAAAGGAACAGAAACGATGAATAAAAAGCAGTCGTTTTTATTCTTTTTTGCTTTTACGGAGCAGTTTGAAGGGACTACACTCTCTAACGTACACTGAGACAAACACGACAGCACTCGAGAAACTGGACAGCAAACACGAAGGAAGAGGAGGAGGCCGAGGAAAGCAAGGAACACGGACGAGGAGAAAGAACGAGGAGTTAAACCAATCAAACTAACGAGAGGAAAATAGGTATAAAAAAAAGGAAGAAAAAGAAGAAAGAGACTA
>NC_087160.1:20816931-20819431 GCF_035594125.1 Scylla paramamosain
AAGAGTGAGAGAAAACGCATGACACAGTGAGATGGACTGGTTAAAGTTACTCGACTTCTGATTATGACTGCACGTATGTTGTGCTGACTAGTTGTGGTAAAGCACATAGGATAGATCTACAGAAAGGAACCAACACACCAGTACAGGGGGGTAAGAAATTAGAAGACTGAGTAGTATTATATCATGGGAAGAGAGATTATTGAATTAAAAACAAACGTGGAACTAAGAAACGAGGAAACGAACAAGTATAAGTTATAAACACGTAAATGATCTAAAAATTACCAAAGATAAAAAGATAAGACATATTCAGTATATATAAGTATGAACAGAAACAGGCAAAGCATAGAAAAGACAAACAAACATGAAACTGGTAAGCAAACAATTATAGAAAACGAACAGACAAATGAGAGACAACAGAAAAGTAAGAAAGCAAAATTTAGATAAAAAAAAAAAGAAATAAAGGAAAGAACAAGTATGACCACAAACAAAGGAAAGACACACGAATAAACAAACCATAAAGAATAAAAAAAACAGCAAAGAGCTTCCAAAAAAAAGGAGAACACGAGTATAAAACAGAACATTCTATGCCTAAAAAAAAAAAAAGTTATTCATCTCCTCCACTTGGCTTCCCTCTGCCCTCCGCTGTCCATCCCTCCATCAATCTTTCAAACAATTTACCTGCCTCTTTCTCCGTCCTTCCTTCCCCGAGGCTGCAAAGAAAAAGCTCCTTCCGCGTCGAGGGAATTTCCAACATTTACACGGAATTCAAATACAATACGCCATGGGATATTTATTTTGGATCTGCATTGTTATCATTATTTCTATGGTGCTGTCTGGCTTCCGGAAATTTAAAGGGACTCTGCAGGCTCGATAGAATTACGAGTATACCTGTGTGTGTGTGTGTGTTGTTTGTTTTAAAGGAGAGTATAGGATATTGTGTCCGCCCCTTGCGTCACTGCCTGTTTATCTGCCCGTTCCGCTGTCTGTAAGTGTCAATTCTCTCTCTCTCTCTCTCTCTCTCTCTCTCTCTCCTCTCTCTCTCTCTCTCTCTCTCTCTCTCTCTCTCTCTCTGTAGTTGATCTTGTTCTCATTCCAGGTCACACACACACACAGGTAATCGGCGCCGTGTCCCCATCGTGGCTGTGACACACTCGCGGCCATTCCGCGCCCTTCATTCCCCACCTCAGCGCGGCGGGTTCCTCGTTCTTCTCCGCTGAATGTCCCTCCTTAATCGTCCCTCACAACCTCCAACATATCTTTATTCTCTCTCTCTCTCTCTCTCTCTCTCTCTCTCTCTCTCTCTCTCTCTCTCTCTCTCTGAATGTGTGTGTGTGTGTGTGTGTGTGTGTGTGTGTGTGTGTGTGTGTGTGTGTGTGTGTGTGTGTGTGTGTGTGTGTACGTGCGTATAATATTGCAGAGAGGTGGATGCATCACAAAAGCACGCTCCATCTCGAAATTAATCAACAACCGTATACACACACACACACACACACACACACACACACACACACACACACACACACACACACACACACACACACACAGTCACAATCACACCACTCCACCCACTAAGTAACCGACTGAAAGAGGCTTCCGGCCCGACAGGTGCTTTGTGGGGCCGGTGGAGCCTTTGAGGGCCGCCAGGAAGCAGGTGAGGGGCGGCACGAGGCGAGGGAACTCAGGAGGACTCACGGAAACTCACTCACTTGGCCTGCTGCAATATATAGTCACTCAGGTATTCATGAGGGACCGGCAACGCACGTCAGATCGTATCCAGTTGTGGGGAAACTGGAATTAAAAAAGAAGCTAAAGTATAATTTTTCGTTACGTCGCCAAAAATATACAACATTTTTCTTTATTAAGGTGGAGTGAGGTGAGTGAGTTAAGGATTTAAAAAGCTCTTTTTCCTCTTCTCGCTTCCCCCATCCCGCTGCCTCTCTCACCACACACACACACACACACAAACACACACCAGGACAGAGGATGGCTGTTGTTATTACAGCCGCCAACAGTACTTAAAGAAGACCTCTTGCACGCCAGCCACTGTACAGCGCAGCGGGAGAGTGAAGGCGAGGCGAAGGGGACAAGGGGACGGTTGACGGAGAGGCATTACTCTGGGTGGGGTCAGGGGAGGGAAGGTTCGTGGGGAGGAGAAGGAAATACCTGAAGGGGGCGGGGACATGGAGGCTGAAGAGTCATTTCGGCAGGTTTGGGCGCGGTATGTCATTCAAGGCCCAGGTAAGGAGAGGTAAGAGTGGACAGGTGTGTGTGTGTGTGTGTGTGTGTGTGTGTGTGTGTGTGTGTGCGCGCGCGCGCGCTATTGGAAAGTAGATTACGTACAGGTGTCTATATTTCATGCCTATCTGTTATTTACTATTTCACAGAGGGTATCCGACACAGATCCCAGATAACCATCACCGGGCGTTCAGGCGCTTGCAAGATCAAAACCTGTGTTAGATGAACAGTTGGATGAACTGAGCTGCGAGGCGCCACGGGAGAT
>NC_087160.1:20824431-20834431 GCF_035594125.1 Scylla paramamosain
GAGGGGGGGGTATCAGGATTGGGGCAGGAACGCCTTTGACCCTCGGGGATACCCTCCCTCTCTTGTTAATTCGGTTAGCCTGAAGGGAAGGAGGACGGAAACTAGTGGAGAGAGAGGGGGGAACGGAAGGGAAGATGGAGGGAGGAAAAGTGGAGGAAACTTGATAGAAATGCCACAAAATAGAAGCGAAAAGTAAAAGGATAACGAGAAGCTGAATGTGGGGAAGTGGAAGAGGCAGACAGAAGAGGAGATGGAGGAAAAGTGGAGGAAACTTGATAGAAACGCCACAAAATAGAAGCGGAAAGTGGAAAGCTAACGAGAAACTAAACGTGGGGGGAGGTGGAGGAAGCAAGCGAAAGAGGAGATGGAGGGAAAATGGAGAAAACAAACAGAAGGCGGGGTGTGGGAAGGAAAAAAGTGGAGGAAACTTGATATAAATGACACAAAATAGAAACTCAAATTGGAGAGATAACGAGAAACTAAATGTGGAGAGATGGAGGAAACTCAAGGAAAAGATAACAACTGCAAAAGAACGGGAAAGAGAAAAAAAAAAATGGAGGGAAAACTTAAAGGAGAAGTGGAGGAAGGTTGGAGGGAAGGTGGAAGGAACACGGTGAGGAGATGGAAGAAAGGTAAGGAGAGATAACAAGTGAGGAGGACAGTGGAGAGAAAAAAAAATGAAGGGAAAAAGTGGAGAAAGACTTGTTTGGGGGGGGGAGGAGGAGGGAATGCAGTGGACAGATAGCAAGAAACTGAAAGGAAAGTGGAGAGGTGGAGGGAAGAACTGATAGAGAGATACTAAGTGGGAGTGAAAGCGGAGGAAGAGTGGAGGGAAGATGGAGGGAACTTAATAGCGGAAAACTTGAGAGAGAGAGAGAGAGGGAGGTGATGGAGGGGCAGAGAGAAACTGGAAAGTGGAGCGAGGAGGGAAACTGGAGAGAAATAAACTTGAGATGGAGGAAAAGTGGGAACAACGAGGAGAATAGGTGGAGGGAAACTGGAGGCAAGCCGGAGAAGTGTTGGAGGGAAACCGGAGACAAATGATATCAGAGAGGAGGTGGAGGGAAACCGGAGAAAGAATGGAGGAAAGGTGGAGGAAAAATGAAGAGACGGTGGAGGAAATGAGCCACGTCCTTCACCTTAGCAGCAAGTGGTTGAGGTCGTCGGTGGAGGAGGAGGAGGAGGAGGAGGAGGAGGAGGAGGAGGAGGAGGAGGAGGAGGAGGAGGAGGAGGAGAAGGGAGGGAGGGAGGGTAAGGAAGTGATGCTTATCATGCCTTCAAATATCACGGAAGGGTGGAGAGAGGGGAAGGAAGGCAGAGAGGAAGGAAAGGAAGGTGGGAGGAAGAGAGAATGAGAAAGGAAGGAGGAAGAGGACGGTGGTAGAGAGAGAGAGAGAGAGAGAGAGAGAGAGAGAGAGAGAGAGAGAGAGAGAGAGAGAGAGAGAGAGAGAGAGAGAGAGAGAGAGAGAGAGAGAGAGAGAGAGAGAGAGAGAGAGAGAGAGAGCTGTCAGGAGTGCCTTTCTTGTGGTCTCTGTCTGTCTGTTTATTTGTTTATCTGTCTGTAATCAAGTTCACGAAATATAAAATAATTGTAGTAAAGATTGCGGCAAGTAAAGAACACACCACTTATGACAAATGTAATTATTATGTCAGTTACTAATTCTAGCTGTGACACTGTAATTCTGTTTTGGAAAATGTAATTAAGCTCACTCACCCATAACAGTACATATGATAAACGGTGTGAATGTGTGTGTGTGTGTGTGTGTGTGTGTGTGTGTGTGTGTGTGTGTGTGTGTGTGTGTATGTGGATCCGAACGGACATGACTTGTGTCACCACATATTAAAAAAAAAAGGAGAGAAAAAAAAAGAAAGAGGACATGAATCACAGCACATCTCACTTCGTCTTGATCAACAGCAGTCCCCCGCGTCCAAGCAAACCCCGCCGCCAGATGGGGTGCAAATAATCGCGGCTGGAAGTGACAGGCAGCAACACTAACTGCCACGGAAGCAGAGAGCGCGTACAGTGGAGACGTGTGGTGAGTAGTGAGGTCTGTACTCTTACTGTAATAGCTTATAGACTAAAACACTCTTTTAACAGAGAAGCCAAGGAAAGATGAGAAGGAGAAAGGAAAGGGAGAAGCATATAAATAAAGTCACATCGGAGTTAGTGACCAGAAAATATCGACAAACTTTCATAACAACAGTACTTTATCATAGTTTCCACTCCACTCCTCTACATCTCCCTCGAGTGCCCTCCTTCTCCCTCACTGGAGCCCGGGATGAATGGGCAAGAAAACGTGCATGAGTATTTGGAAGTCGCTAATAATGGATGTCAGCTTAAATGGCACTTCTCTTCATGCCGTTCCTCGAGTCTCCACTCCCTCCCTCCTGCCTGATACTTACAAGACTGCTATCGATGTTTATATTTCAAGATCTCCTCCTAGCGTCTTCCCCTTGCTTCTTTCCTTTTCCTTTAGGGTCAGAGGGATGGACGAGTGTGTGGTGACCTCCATCCTCCCATCCCCGGGTGGTCGAGTGAAGGTCAGTGCAAGGAAGTGGTGAAATCGGAAGCCGGAGTTGGAGTCTTTTACAGGAAGTTGGCTGTTTTTTTTTTTTCTCCCCCACCTCTCTCTCTCTCTCTCTCTCTCTCTCTCTCTCTCTCTCTCTCTCTCTCTCTCTCTCTCTCTCTCTCTCTCTCTCTCTCTCTCTCTCTCTTTCTCTCTCTCTCTCATTCTGCGGGGATCGAGTGGCCGAAGATCACTCACACGCTGTCATCGCGTCTTTCTCTTCGATTGTAAGTGCATTAGGGAGCGTCGGTGGTCGGTCTGAGCTTCCACAGGCACCACATAGACGCCCTTGCCTGCGCTGCCAAAGAAAGGGCGGCCAGTCATATCATCCAGATCAAGAAATAAGGACTAATGGCTGACCCTCCGATCCTCCAGGAATAAAGGGCATTGGTACTGTATTGCCTCGAGGCGTATACTCGTAAAAGTAATAAAGAAGGAAAGAGATGGAATACTACAGCATTTCTCTTGTATATATACGCATTGCAGCACACACACACACACACACACACACACACACACACACACTGCCTCGTGGTTCTGTGGTATAGGGGACGAGTATGTGTTGGCCACCATGGATGACGTAGGTTCGAACAACACTAGGGACTGATCACTTCTGGGATTTTTCCGCGGACAAACGGGGCAGTTACGGTCTCGGGTGGGGTGTGTGGTGTGTGAGGTCAAAGTCTTACCCAGTAATCGCTAATAATGAGTTCTGAGGTCGCTCTGAGAAGATAACGGTTGGTGGTTGCAAGTCCGCTCGTGATCAGGCCTCGGTGAATTACACACACACACACACACACACACACACACACACACACAGGAGGATGCTTATATAACCACCGTTCCTGTTGTTGTTGTTATTGTTGCTATAATTATCATTGTTGTCATGATTGCAATTGTTATCGTATTGTTATCGTCATCATTATAGGAACACAAAACAGTTTCCTCGCACGGAGAATAATATGAATGTCTTCCATCTCCTCTTCTCCCGGCACTCAAGGATATATTGCTCATGCATACCTGCACACATTTATACAAGAGCGCATTTTTCTTACGTTGTTTGTTGTTCCCCCTGCTTACACTGAGCGCATACAGTGTGTATAGTCTTTACTGCCGGGAGAAGATTTTGTCAGTAAAGCAACCAGGTAAGCACACGTGTATACCCAACGTGCCTCTCTTGATACAGAAATACGTTACAAGTCCACCGCCTCTGAGGTTTAGGAACCCAGCTGTGAACTGCATGGGTTAGATTGGACTCACTCCGAAACGTTGTTGGTTCTTATTCTGCAGGTCGTGGAACTTACCGGTGCGCGAAAGGCTAACAAGGCACCGGCGCTATTGTTTGCTACGTGTGCTACATGTGTGCTCGTCCCTTGTCTTACACTCTGCAATTGTATGACAAAGTAATTTTGGACCAGGCCGCCTCCGCTCTTCTCAGTCACGCCAAGCGTCAGTAAGGATATTTTTGGACAAAGCTTCAGCAGAATCGGTCTGATGTGACTTAGTGAATCGCGACCCCAGCTGAGATTGAATCTGAAGCACACTCAACTCGCTCGCGTTCCGGGAAGCATCAGCATCAGGTCTGCTGACGACAATGTTTACAGCAGGAATGTAAGACTCTAAACGGCGAGCAATCCTGGTACATGTATAAAGCCAGGAAAATTGACGGCTAAAGAGTTTGTACATAAGGAAAAAAAACAGGGATATTATCCTAGTTCTTTATTGCACTATTTTTGCACTATTCAAAACTATTTTTTAATAGATATTACGATTATCAAAAACGGTATATTTTATTGTTTATTCGATATTACTCTAAAGTGTACCTTTCTCTAGGACTAAATTTTAATTACTCAGATCTTCCAGTGGTGGTGTTCTAGGGGGACAGTCTTAAGACACGCATGCAGTATGATGCATTCAATCTTTTATCATACACAGAAGAATAGAAACTCACGACACATCTAATTATTCTCACAATGACTACATGACACGGCAAACAATTTCACTGCTGATCGGGTGTAATGAGGGAGATTGCTAATGCGCTGAATGAACGCTTGTCCGAACCTCTGATAGGAGGGTGAACCAAAAGCCAAGTTCACAACGGACAGAACGCTCGAACAAGTAAGTCTCGCGAGCCTATTACCAGGAGACGAAGTGGCGTAGAAACTGTCTAAATAAAAAAAAAAATAAAAAATCAATCTAGCAGCAAAAAATAGGCAGGTAACCAACCACCACTGATTGAATGGAGTCTCTCACCATACGGTATTACCTTTTTCTTTTCTTTTTTTCCGAGCTGAGGTAATTGTCTCTTCCTCAAACTGCCATACATTGCGTACTAAGAATTGCTACCGCTGCTGTAAAAAAAAAAAAAAAAAAAAAAAAATATATATATATATATATATATATATATATATATATATATATATATATATATATATATATATATATATATATATATATATATATATATATATATATATATATATATATATATTCCTAACACTGATACCACAAAAAAAATGTTCAACAGCTGGCATGTTTATTTAATTATTTAAATGCCAAGCTGCCATCACACAGTCGGGCTGGTGACAATTTTGGTTCGTTGCTGTAGTTTGTAAACTCTACCACAGATGTTTATATCTTAATTATGTGGCTGAAAGTCTGGTATATTTTCATACTTTAACTTTAGTAGCTGTAATAAAAAATTATAAAAAAAATTCTTCACTGGACTTCTGAAATGTCTAAATAATGTTTAATACTACAAAGTTTTTATTTAACATCATATTGGACTTGCGAGCGCGACTTTATGGCAACACTCGATAACACAACACAAGGTGAAGGGGCGATTACTCACAACATTACAAACTGGTACATTCATTCTCCACATGACAAATTTCTCTCCCCCAGTGAATCCAACCAATGGCTTCGAGCTCCCCAATGCTTGCTGGAACAATGAGAGGATGAGAGGAGCTTTCCATTTGTCCAACACTGGCTCTGGCTTTGGCTTTCATCGCCCTCTCTAACAGGAACTTTAACCACGACTTCAAATAGTACAGGGAATAAGGTCAAGTGTTAATACCTGCCTGCCAATGAAGTAATGCAGGTAATTTGAAGATAATACGCAAGATAATCAGATATTGGGATGCTAATAGGAGGTATGGATGGAGAGGATGCGTCTCCCATGCATTCGTACGAACAAGGATCCTTCCAGCCAGCCGACCTGACAGACAGACAGACAGACAGACATACTATATACAAGAGAATATTATTAACTCTATGGCTTCAGCAATTACTGGCCTGCTGCGGGTGAAGGTCGATCTGGTAGTGGTGGAGGATGGGCACACACACACATACACACACACACACACACACACACATACACAGACATATGTTCAGGATTACGTATCTGTAAATGATGGATGAGCTAATTACAGAACACACACACACACACACACACACACACACACACACACACACACACACACAAAAGCCCGCGGAAAACAAGATTCGATGATCCAGAAAATAGGAATCAAACTGCATATTGAATAATGACGAGTGATTAAACTTGTGCAGCTGGATATAAATGTTTAGGGGGAAGTAGGAAAAAATGTGTGAAACGGAAAGGGGACATTTCGAATATAAAATCCCAAAATGAAAAACCCATTAATTCTTCTCTCTCTCTCTCTCTCTCTCTCTCTCTCTCTCTCTCTCTCTCTCTCTCTCTCCCTCTCTCTCTCTCTCTCTCTCTCTCTCTCTCTGTGTGTGTGTGTGTGTGTGTGTCTGTGTGTGTGTCTTCATCATGCATGGATACACACCACTGCCCTTTCATGTCTCTGTATCGTTATGCCTTGCGTTTCGAAAAGCTGAATAGAAACATGCAACTAATAAATTCTGACTTGGAGCTGAGAATATGCAGGAACATATTATGGTGGAAGACTCAATACTGCGTGGAATAATTACCGCAAATAAATAATGCCAGGTGTTATATAGATGCTCGCGTTGATAATATTATTCCCATCCTCACTACTACCACCACCTCTACTACACTTCTACTATTACTACTGCTACTACTATTTTTTCTGTTTTGTGCCAATTCGCTTGACATGTAAAAAAAGATAAAATCTATCAATATTTTTTTGTACCACTACTACAACAAGCACTACAACAAACACTACTACTACTACTACTACTACTACTACTACTATTACTACTACTACTATTACTACCATTATACTCGTACAACAGAGATCAAGTCATGTATATAACAAAGCAACAACAAACACAACACGTGGGTCGAGATAAAGGTTTACAAACAGAAAGTAGACAAGGAAGAAGCCTTTATTTACCTGTGGGCCATCGGGCGATCCTACCTGGCTGGCGCAGAAGTCAGGATGAGAAAGAGGAGTAAGAAAGAGAGAAGAAAACGAGAGGATGAGAAGAATAGAAAAAAAGAGTAAATGAAGGAAGACTACCAATGCATAACAAGGAAAAATAAACCAATTACAAGAACTAACCATAAATATTTGATGCTCAGAAACCAATAAAAAAAAAAAAAAATCTTCCTACCGGCAAAGAACGAGCCTGAAAAGGGGAATGTGAGGGGTGAGAGTGGTGAGGGAGAGGAGAAGCACCAGGTAAACGAAGGAGAATAGGTAACAAAACAGGTAACGAAAGTTCCGTAACAAGTCCTTTTGTGTAGGGATTATCAGACAAAGGAGAAGAGTATTCAATCACCTCACCTGGCCTGCAGCTATAGATCCTGGTGCCTTTATCCTCCCTCCCCTTTTTCCCCCTCCCCCCAACCTGTCCAGCCGCGCCACTGCTCCCATCCAGCACCGCCACGAAGTTGTTATGCTAGCCAGGGTTCGTGTGGTCTCTAGTGGTCTTGGTGTTAGCTGTTCCGGTGGTATTTTAGCGGCCTATCTGCTTCGTTACACATCAAAGGTATGTTTCCTCTTCTCACTATAGGTGTTGTTTTCCCCGCAAGGTGTACATTCTTTTTTCAGTAATATTACATCTTCTCTACCGCGTTCAGTCGCTATACTTGTTTAATTTCGAACTCCTTGTCTTTTCTATGTGTGAAGGATTGTTAAAGATACAAAAAAAAAATAAAGAAAAGCCCACTGAATTTCTGCGTCAAGGTGGTTGGTTAAGGGAACATATACTCGTAGATGAGGAAAAGCCGCAGTTAATTTCTATAGATTGATGGGGACAAAAAAATGAAAGATAATCCCACTTAATTTACTACGTTCTCTATACAGCATCCGTCATCATTCATCAAACGAGAACACACGGGCAATTAGTGAAGTGCTCAAGCTTTCTACAATGACAAAATCGATCACACCTAGCAAGGCAAGTCTCACTGAGGGAACAGAAACCAGGTCGAGGTTTCAGGCAGGTCAAAACAGTAGGCCAGTGAACTAAAGACCGGACCTTGAAGAATAAAAAAATAAAATAAAATAAAATAAATAAGTAAATAGATAATTAAATAAACAAAACAAATAAATCAATGAACCAAAAGTCGTATTTATAAACAGTTCAAGAAAGGGACAATAAATCAGGTTCTTTCGATAAGTGGAAAAGTTTAAACTCGAAAGAATGGTTATAAACTCGACAAATTCAAATATAAAAAGGCGATAGGCACAAACTGGGGTCACGGATAAGTTTACGGTTGAGTGGATCGAACTTAGCAAGAACAAAATAGATGCACAGACACTAGACAGTTTTAAGAGGAGGCTGGATGGACTTATGAGTGGGAACGAGAGAAGGCAAACTTTAAATAATCAGGAGCTGTCTTGTGTACGTCAGCTGGTCTCTAGTCTCCTTATTTTCACATCTTACGTTCATATTCACTTCAGCAGCAATGGCCGTGTATCACCATCACTTATTCCAGACGTATGGAATAAATATAAAGATAAAATGTAGCGATAAAAACCTTCCCTCTTCTAATTACTAACTCCAATATCAATTTTCAAGTCGACGTTACAATCTGGCTGACATATGCCTCTCAAGGACGCTATGTTAATTATGCTGGAAAAGTATTCGACTATTTTATTTTTTTCTCTCGTTGAAGTAATGAAGCACTTTACTATCTTTCATATTTTCTTTTTTCTTTCTTTTTTTTTTTTTTCAGCATGGCTCCAAGATTAATTTCGAGAGACCGTTCGGTAAAGAAATGAAACGGTGCATCGATTTGGTGAGTAGAGATAGTGATGATGGTGGTGGTGGTGGTAGTGCTGGTGATGATGGTGATGATGGTAGTTTAATATGCTATGATGGCGATGATGGCAGTGCACGTGGTGGTGGTGGTGATGATGTAATAATGACGGTGATGCTGCTGTTGTTGGTGTGATGCGCTAGTTATTGTGGTGATGCTGGTGGTGATAGTGGTGCTGCTAACGATAGTGACGGCAGTGATGCTGGTAGGATGGTGATGATAGTAGTAACTTTAGTGATCAAAGTAACTGTGGTGATACTGCTACTAGTGGCAATGGTGACGCTGGTAGTAGTAGTAGTAGTAGTAGTAGTAGTAGTAGTAGTAGTAGTAGTAGTAGAAATAATAGAATAGTAATACTAATAGTAACACTAGTACAATAATAGTGAACTCAGATGTCATTATCCTCTTCATGAACATAATTTACCTTTTTATTTCGCCCAGCCCTCCAGACCAAAAGTTCAAGTAGGGGAGTTCCGGACATTCCAGAGGCAGTAAGTGTGGTCAGCGGCGGGGTGCCTGCAATTATCGCCTCTCTGCACACTGATGGAAGGAGCAAAGTCGTGTGCACCTTGATGTCGTGCGCTAAGGTAACTTTATTCTGTGTGTTCCTGTTGTTGTTGTTGTTGCGAGAGCGAGAGAGAGAGAGAGAGAGAGAGAGAGAGAGAGAGAGAGAGAGAGAGAGAGAGAGAGAGAGAGAGAGGAGAGAGAGAGAGAGAGAGAGATGGACCAAAGAGACTCACTACATTCATCCTCCTCCAGGAAACTCCCACTTTCTCATCGTCAGCCAGACAGACAAACTTGGGCCTCAGAAGAATGACAATTTGCAAGCGGCGGACGTGTGACTGTCACTCTCCGGGGAAGGATATGAGACTAAAGGCAGCGGCGCATCGATTGATTTATGTCAATTGTGGAGATGACCAGGGAAGACCGACACACCCTCACACACACACACACACACACACACACACACACACAGAGACACACACACACACACAGACACACAGACACACACACAGAGTAAGAGAGAGCGACACACACACACACACACACACACACACACACACACACACACACACACACACACTACACACCCACGTTACTTACGATGACATTAGTTCCTGAACGTAATAAAGTGGGGCTGTTCAGGCTACACTACTTCTGTCTGGCTTTATGTTACTCTAGATTTACGGGCCTTTTTTAGTTTAATTCAGATTTTTTC
>NC_087160.1:20839431-20849431 GCF_035594125.1 Scylla paramamosain
AAACAGACTAGAAGGAGGGGAGAGAACATAGACGAATAAGCGGAGTTAATATCCTGAGCGGAGCGTGTCCCGATTAAGAGGTGCAGGTAGGTGGGTGCTCACTGATGCGGTGCTGTAATGAGGTTGCATCTTGGCGGGACACAGGAGAGAGAGAGAGAGAGAGAGAGAGAGAGAGAGAGAGAGAGAGAGAGAGAGAGAGAGAGAGAGAGAGAGAGAGAGAGAGAGAGAGAGAGAGAGTATAACGCACAGGCTCCAGGAAAAGAGAGTTAGTGGTCTCTCGTGGGATCTTCTGCTTTAGGGCCAAACGCGAGGGTCCTCAAAAGGGAACAGGAGGAGGAAGAGGTAGAGGAAGAGGAAGAGGAAGAGGAGGAGGAAGAGGATGAGGAAGAGGAAGGCCCCGTAGTGTCCATCCTGCGGCGGCCACATCGCCTCGCCGCGCAGTTCATCAAATATACGGAAGGCGCGGGAGGAGCTGCGGCGTGAGAGAGAGAGAGAGAGAGAGAGAGAGAGAGAGAGAGAGAGAGAGAGAGAGAGAGAGAGAGAGAGAGAGAGAGAGAGAGAGAGAGAGAGAGAGAAACACAGACCGGTAGAATTCTAATAATGCTATGAAAAGCGATTCGCAAAAATTCAGCATTATTTAAGAAAAAAAAACAACACAAACATAATATTAATGAATTTTCTGAGTAAAATAAAATCGTCAAGAACCAAACAAAAATTAAATGATTCACACACACACACACAAAAAAAAAAAAAAGAACTGATATTTTCCATGTAAAGAATCACGTAACCTGAGGGAGAGAGAAAAAAATAACATGCAGTTAAAAATGCCTCGTATGTAAAAATAATGGAAAATATATATAATGAAATACTAAGGCTTACTGACAGACTACACACACACACACACACACACACACACACACACACACACACACACACACACACACACACACACAGGTAAAGGTAAAAGCGGCGTAACATGAATTTCACGCTTCTTTTATAGGTACGTAACAAATAGATGGAACAGCAACAGGAGTAGGAAAAATAAGAGGAGGAGGAGAAGGAGGAGGAGGAGGAGGAGGAGGAGGAGGAGGAGGAGCAGAAGAAGAAGAAGAAGAAGAAGGCTTAACAACAACAACAACAACAACAACAATAAATCCTACAATAACCGTAGAATAAACAAGCAATACCCAAACCCTACCAATAATCACATAAAACAAAACAGGGAGAGAGAGAGAGAGAGAGAGAGAGAGAGAGAGAGAGAGAGAGAGAGAGAGAGAGAGAGAGAGAGAGAGAGAGAGAGAGAGAGAGAGAAGCAGAGATAAAAGAAAAGAAAAAGAATCATAACTTCAAAATATCAAAAAGAAATAAAAAAAAAAAAAAAAGACAAACCAACTCAGCTCAGTACCACTTAAATCAAGACCCTGGCGGAGGATGGCCGGCGGTCTCTAGGGAAGCCAAGTGTCTGGAGTGAGTTGTTTATGTCCGAATTTGGAAGAAAACTCAGTCACGCACGCACCTCACAATTTGCGTGTAAATCACCGCACAACTACATCAATCTCCCTCCTTCTTTGCCTCCCCGACACCTGCTCCTCAGACCTATTTACCTCCCCCTCCTCCTCCTCCTTCCCTAATACCTATTTTCCTACCCTCTTCTCCCCCGGTCCTTTCTCACAGCACCCATTTTTCACTAGTTTTACGCAATCTAGCCATATTACATCCTCTTCATGTTACTCCCCATTCTCCTCCTCCTCCTCCTCCTCCTTAAATGGCGGATTCACTACTTACACCCCATCATTCTACGCTCGCTGTCACCCCTTCTCCCTATCCGCCATCTTCTGTCTCTCCCCTACCAATATCCTTCCAGTCTTTTGTCTCCCTGCAGATCATTACCACCGCAGCCACCAGGACACCAGCAGCCTCCATCAATCCACTTCCTCTCCCCATCCTAGTCCGTCTCAATTTCTCTGCCTCCTCCTCCTCTTCCTCGGTGTAATATTAGCGGGTCTCTGGTACAGCTCGTGGTAAAAGGAGATATTGTTCATTCCTCTTCGCATTTTGGTCAATAGTTCAGTGATGTGGGGGAAGTGTGTTGTGGTGATGTAAAGTCATATTGAGTCAACTGGTGTTCTGTGTTCTGTGGTTCTTTGTGTAACGTTTTTACGGATAAGTGATGGTGTGAGGTTTGCTGTCTCTCTGTCTTTTTTTCTGTCTGTTCATCCCTCGTTGTTAAAATCTTCCTTTCTTTCTTTCTTTCTTTCTTTCCTTCTTTTCATCTTTCCTCTTTTGTTTGTTTCTTTGTGTTATTTCTTTTCTTTTCTTTTTCAATTCTATATGTCTGTCTATCCGTCTGTTTTTTTCTTTTTCTTTTTTCTTTCTTTCTTTCGTTCTTTCTTTCTTTCCTTCTTTCTTCCTTTATTTCTCTCTCTCTCTCTCTCTCTCTCTCTCTCTCTCTCTCTCTCTCTCTCTCTCTCTCTCTCTCTCTCTCTCTCTCTCTCTCCGCCTCCCTAACACGTAGTCAATATAATGCAGGTGTTTCTCGTGCGCCACTAATTACTAAGTATATTACCCACCGACGCAGAAGGATTAAACTACATCCCTCTCTCTCTCTCTCTCTCTCTCTCTCTCTCTCTCTCTCTCTCTCTCTCTCTCTCTCTCTCTCTCTCTCTCTCTCTCTCTCTCTCTCTCTCTCTCTATCTGAGTTTTAAAAAGCATATCAATAAAACTATTTCACTGTTTTGCTTTTAGGAAATTTTATCACATCTTCAATTTTCTCACGTCCCTCACTTTCTCGACAGTCGGGTCATGACGAAGGCAAGCACGATGACAGTGACAGTGATGATAAAAACTGTGATAAAAGTGACTACGTATATGTGTCTGTCTGCCTCAGTTTCTGTCTCTGTCTGTCTCTGTCTGTGTGTCTGCTTCTTTGTATCATGGAGAGTTTTCTATCTGTCTGCATGAATGAATGTCTCTGTCTGTCTGTCTGTCTGTCTGTCTGCTTGTATGTGTTATGGAAAACTTTTTGTCTGTCTGTCTGTCTGTCTGTCTGTCTCTCTCTCTCTCTCTCTCTCTCTCTCTCTCTCTCTCTCTCTCTCTCTCTCTCTCTCTCTCTCTCTCTCTCTCTCTCTCTCTCTCTCTCCGTGTCTAGTTGCTTGTGTTATGAAGGGTTTTCGATGGGATCTCTCTCTCTCTCTCTGTGTGTGTGTGTGTGTGTGTGTGTGTGTGTGTATGTGTGTGTGGATGGTGTAGGTATGCTTGTTTTACTGATTGTTGAGATTTCAGTGGGTCGAAAACAACACGTAAAAGTGAATAAATGAATGCCAAAGAAAATAGTGACCGTAAGCTTTCTTCATGTTCACAAACGCTATTCCGATTTGTCAAAAAAGGAAAGAAAAGAAAAAAAAGGCATGAGTGAAAAAAATATACTTATCGCTCGTTTTCTTTCACTTTTTCTCACCCCTAAGTCTTCTAAGGGTAAGCACTTTACTATAAGATAACCAAGACAATTACTGTGAACTGTGAAAAGAAAAAAAAAAGAAGAAAACGAAACGAAAAGAAAACACTTGAGTGAAAAAAAAAACTTTACTTATCCTTCGTTTTCTCCCACTTTTTCCCCTTCAAGTGCTCTAGGGATGACTACTTTAGGGCGAGATTACCAAGTCATTTCAGTAAGTAAATTAGCCTCGGCCTCTTCGACATTCCCCTTTGTCTTCTTGATAGGGCGAGGCAATTACCGACCTCTTCTTTCCTTTTATCTTTTTTTTTTTTTTGAAGCCCGCGGCCAGACTATTTTTGATATAAGTAAGGAACAAAAACAACGAAGCACAGGCCGTGTATGTTATGATGAGGGAAGAATCTCGAGTTTCCTGATGGACGTGTGATGAAATAGTATGATCACCACTTGCTTTTCTTATTTGCTTGTGTTCTTCTGTTCTTACTAGTGTCATTACTATTGTGTGTACTGAACTATAACATTTTTTGACAGTTACAAGTACTTCTGTTGCTGCTACTGCTACAACAACTACAACAACAACTACTACTACTACTACTACTATGTTATTATTATTATTATTATTATTATTATTATTATTATTATTATTATTATTACGATCATCATTAACATTATTATCTGTACCATTTCTATTACCAAGGACAAAGGTGGTAATAATGACGATGCTGATAAAGAAGAGGATAACAACTGGGTAAATTCATTCGGCAAAGATTGATCGATAAAGAAATAAAGCAAACAAAAAAGCTCAACATATCACTTCTTCCTGTCAAAAAAAAAAAAAAATAAATAAATAAATAAATAAACAAATCCACGGGGAATAAAAATACGCAAGTAAAAATTATATGTAGAATCCACTTCCCTTCACTTCCCTTCCTCCACCTCCTTCCACCTCTGCTCGCTCTCTTCCCTCGCATCCCCTCCACTT
This sequence comes from Scylla paramamosain, assembly GCF_035594125.1. Classification (NCBI taxonomy): domain Eukaryota; kingdom Metazoa; phylum Arthropoda; class Malacostraca; order Decapoda; family Portunidae; genus Scylla; species Scylla paramamosain. The sequence continues at coordinate 20,843,868 of NC_087160.1, forward strand.
AGTTCCATCCCTCCTTTCCTTCACTTCCTAAAACCTCCTTCCTCTTTCACTCACTCCCATCCTTCTATCCCCTTTCTTCTACCCCTTCCTTTTCTCTTCATCTCCCTTCCTTCCTCTCCCTTATCACTAATACGCTTCTTCTCCTTTCCTAAAATCTCCCTCCTCTCTCCCTCCTTCCTCTCCCTTCCTTTTCCGTTTATCTCCTTTGTTTCCCCTCCTTTATCTCCATTTCCTTTCCCTCTTTACCCTTTGCATTTTTTTCCCCTATCTCCTCTTTCCCTTTCTTCTTTCTTCGTCTCCCTCTCTTCCCTTCACTGCACTCCACTTCTCTTCCCTTCACTCTCTCACGCTCCTTCCCATTTCACACATATTCCATCTTCCCGCCCCCTTCCCCTTTCCTCTTCCCGTCCTCCTCCCGCCCCCTTCCCGTCCCTACGCCTCTTTCCCTAATTCCTCCTTCCCCATCCCCGTTAGACCCCACCTACCCACCTCCTGTCGTCCTTTGCGTCCTCCCGCTCCCTTCCCATCTTCCCCGTCCCCCAGACCCCTTCCTCCCGTCCCGGCGAGCGGTGTACAGTTAATCAAGTAAAGCATTGGCCGGTTTAGTGAATTTATGCGTAATTAATTGACGGAGGAAATTGTTAGCCACGTAAATATCACCTGGGAACTTGTGTTATTGTTATGATGTTGTTGCTGTTGTTGTTGTTGTTGTTGTTAATGGAAGTTTTATTTTATTATTATTATTATTGTTATTATTATTATTATTATTATTATTATTATTATTATTATTATTATTGTTATTACTACTACTACTACTACTACTACTACTACTACTACTACTATTATCAGTATTTGCATTAGCATCGTGGATATCACACAAATACAATACAATAAAATAAACTAATAAAAGTATAACAGTAAAAAAAAACAAAATAAAATAAAATAAATGAAAAAAAACACAAACAAAATAATGATAATATTATGATAACTAATAATAACAATTACAATTACTACGAACATAATGACAATGAAAAAAAAACAATAACAAACAGACTGACAACAATGAGAAATTAAAGAGACGAAACAAGAGAAGGAGAGTCAGGAAGAAAACGACAGAAGAAAATGACAAAAGGAAGATAAAGAGGACAAGTTAGAATGCTGTGAAGAAAAGCGTAAGGAGGATGTAATGGAGGAGACGAAGAGGAGGAAGAGGAAGAGAAGAGGAAGGACACGAGAGTTACTTCTTCTCTGTCTCATTCCCATGTTTATAGAGAAGGATGAAGAAAATATGGCGAGGTTATTGTTCCGCTGATTAGGTTAGGAGGCAGAGGGGATGGAAGATGACAATAGAAAGGGAAGGGAAGAAGGAAGTAGAGGGAAGAGTAACGGTAGCAAGATGTGGATGGGGAGTAATGGGAAAATAGAAGCATGAAGGGAAAATTAGAGGAAAGTGAGAGAGGAAAGGGAGGAAAGCGAAGCAAAGGGAAAGAAAAAGGAGGAAAATGGAGATCAGAGAAGGGAATAAAGATTTAAAGTGCATAGCATAGCGTGATTACAGACTGCTTGGTTGATGGGGCGTGGTCTCTTTGTGTGTGTGTGTGTGTGTGTGTGTGTGTGTGTGTGTGTGTGTGTGTGTGTGTGTGTGTGTGTGTCTGTGTGTGTGTCTGTGTGTGTGTTGAAGAATCACCCATCATATTCCTCCTTATTGAATTATTTCCTCCTCTCTCTCTCTCTCTCTCTCTCTCTCTCTCTCTCTCTCTCTCTCTCTCTCTCTCTCTCTCTCTCTCCACCTCTCCTGCCGCCTCTCACAATAGCTATATCCCCTCCCTAAGGCCTCCATGCTCGCGAAAACTCATGCAAGTCCAATGCTCCTCAACGCGTGACATTTTCCCAGGCAGGTGAGGAGGGGCAGGTTGGGCTGGGTGGCGGGGCGGGGCAGGTGAGGTGATGTGGTGGGACGGGAGGGGGAGAGAGGAGCTGGCACAATGAAGGAGGCGGTAGAGTGTGAAGCTTACGGGAACTGCAGGGCTAAAGTGAGAAGCAGGCAAGGCAGGGAGGGGCTGTTGGGCGGCTTATCCTGAAGTTGGAGGAGACGCAAGCACAGAGAGACAGACAGACAGACAGACAGACAGATAGACACGCGCGCGCGCACACACGCTCGTCCTGATAATTTATTTGACTCAAGTATTTGTTTAACTTCTTTTTAAATGTGAGGCAGTGAACGGGAATTGTGTGTGTAAGTGTGTGTGTGTGTGTGTGTGTGTGTGTGTGTGTGTGTGGTGTAGTCGCCACTGCCCGCCGCCACCCTCGCCAGCCAGCAGCCACCCGCCATTCGCCACTCGGCACTTCAGTTAAAGAGTTTGGTCGCCGAGTTGCCTTTTTCCTGTTTTGGTCCGCGTGGTCACGTGTAGAGCGAGCGTTTATCCCCAGCCAGCCTTTGTGATGGCCCGCAGGACTTAGCCTGTTTCCGAGGGCGGCGCTTCAGAGGCTGTGTCGCTTGGTAATGATGCTGCGAAGGAAATGTGTGTGTGTGTGTGTGTGTGTGTGTGTGTGTGTGTTCTTTACACAAAAACAGTGAACGCGAAGCGGCAGCAGCGGTGGCGTCTTCTGGTCTGTCCCCAGGATTTATCATCAAAGTTTAAATGACATTTGCACATTAATTTCCCTCCAAACATGTCATCGCCTTTTGAAGCTCGTCATCAGAAAAGTTAATCACTTTCCCCGAAACATCTGGCGTCGCTGTCAAGACAGGGACGAGAAACGACCGTTATTCTGATAAACTAAAAGAAAAGTTCACTCCAATATTCAAGCTACGTGGAGGAATATAAAGCGCCCTTGATTATTTTTCAGAATCTACATAAAAAAAATAAATAAATTTCTTAGCCTCTGTGAACTGAGCTCTGACGTCACTAGTGTTTAGGAGTAACACGGTAAGGCTCTCTTAGAAGACCCCGTTACTTACCTGAAATATTTCCCCATTACATTCCTCGGCAGCTCTCTACATATCAACCATTCCCCGGGGAGTCAGAGGACCATATTCTGGCACTTCTGCGCCGCACCTTGACGACTTTCAAAAGGCTCTAGATGAAGTTACAGAGGTTTTTAAGTGCTTATACAATTCTACTGAAAGATTACTAAGAGTTTTACATTATTATCAGGAGAAACACTCTTGACAACCCGGCTAATCATCTCTGTGGCCTTTGAAAATAGTCGTGGTGAGAGAGCAAAGCGTTTCAGAATACGGGACAGAGTTTAATTTTGCCATCTCCTTATATAGTGTCTTTCAACGGGCACACGACCCCCTCACCCTTTCTCTCTCTCTCTCTCTCTCTCTCTCTCTCTCTCTCTCTCTCTCTCTCTCTCTCTCTCTCTCTTAGCTAATAATGAAAGGTAAATAAGGTTTCTTCGCTCTTATTCCTCACAGCAGAAAACAACAACTACTTCTTGGCTGACGCTTCATTTTACTGTTTCCCTTCCGCGCCTCGAGTCAACAGGATATTAATGCCGCTTCTTCCTTCCCCTTCAGCGTTTTGCTTTACCTCTTTTGATGCAGAGACTCAGTATATGCATCTTTTCAGTTCCTCATATTCCCAGAAATTCTCCTTCAGTGGTGTATCGTAAATGGAATTAGATGTGTGAGTAGACAAACGTAGAATGATAGATAGATAGAGGGATACACAGGCAGTGATAAGGTGATAGGCAGGTAGATGGGTAGGTAGATAGATGGTCAGAGGTATAAAGGAAAATATTGATATCCGGATAGTGAGATAGAAAGATATAGATAGATAGACAGATACTCGTAGATAGACAGACTGACAGGGAGATAGATAAGCAGGAAACCAAACTGAAACACAAATTTATATACAAATGCAATGCAGAGACAGATATTCGTGGCTTGACTGATATATTGTGACACTTTAACTGTGAAGTGATAAAATTTTAATGCTGGAATATTTACATGATACTTTTTTTTCCTCTCTCTCTCTCTCTCTCTCTCTCTCTCTCTCTCTCTCTCTCTCTCTCTCTCTCTCTCTCTCTCTCTCTCTCTCAACAGAAACGTGAGGTGATTGCACAAACAGGAAACACACGATAAGCGGGGCAAGTTAAATGATATCAGAGCCAGGCGTGGAGAAAGAAAACGGAGACTCGGGGAAAGGTGGGTAAGTCGCAGAAGCAACAAAAACAAACAAACAAGCGGAGCGATGCGGGGCGGGGTCGGGCGGGGCGGGGCGGGGCGGGGCGGGGGCAGGGACTGAGGGAAGAGCTCGCGGCGCACTAAAGTAGATCTCTCGACTACCTGTGGAAAGCAACGGGGTGAGAGGCGCAGGTGAGTCAGGGACGTTGATGTAGGGCGAGGCGGCTGTAGATAGATAGCTAGGTTTTTAAAGACCACTTAAATACGAAGACTAAATAAACGATAGTGAATATAAATTAGGTTATGGTCCATATAAAGTCATCAAAATAACAGTATGAATGATGGATGACTCAGTAAGACGGGGCATGAATAACAAGATAGATTAAGAGATGGATATCTAGGTTTATGGACCACAGTTTACACTATTTTTCATACTATTACAATACTAACTCTGCCATACCAAGATTTCATTAGTAACTGCAGTGCAAAACTTCTTTGAAACCTTTACGTACTGATAGACACAAATGTTTTACTAATCACTCCTTACACCTTTTCTCATATTAATGCAATGCTAACACTACCTCAATAGCACCCGCAGTCCAAAACTCCTGTGATACCTACATATTGATATAGGTCATAGGTACAGTCACGGTCATGAGTCCAGTAACTCGTATTCACATTTATTGTGTTGTTTCTCTTCTCGCTTTTATGTCCTCTGGTCAGCTGACAGTCCCCGTACAAAATTTGGGAATAGATTTTTGTAAAGGACTTCAGATTGAGAGAGAGGAAAAAACTAAACCATAGTGGAAGTGAATGCAGAAAATTACTATACATACAATACATTACTATACATACTGTTCTTCTGACCAAAAATATAGAGAAGGAACACTAAAACACCAAAGGCAAATAGCACAAGAAAAGAGGCACCGGTGAATCACAAATACTGAAACTACAAGCACGCAGGTATACAACAAAGGCAAACCAAGTCACACACACACACACACACACATACACACACACAGACAAAGAATAAATGACATAGTAAGAGATGCATTCAAATCAGACAACGATAGCTCGACAGATTGACAGGCAAGACAGCAGACTCTAAAATCTACCCAAAGTAGACCACGAAATGAGGCAGTGAAATACAATAAAAAATCACATAACGTATACAACCCCGCTGTGGAGACAAAGGGCGATAGTTTCAAAGAGTCACAGGAAGAGGCGTAACTCCGGAACTTACACGGAACTCAAAATTTATGACGAGGTAATGAGATGCACTGAAAGGCTAAAGCAGGTATGAGTTTGGGGCTGGGGACACTTGGAGGCATTCAGAAACACTATGACAACACAAGAGGCCCTGAGAGACAATGAGAGGCACGAAGAGGCGCTGAGAGGTACTGGACACCAATTAGAGGGATAACTTGTT
>NC_087160.1:20854431-20864431 GCF_035594125.1 Scylla paramamosain
CTCAGTTTGATCCTTCCCTTCCTCAATCACCTCTCTTTCTCTTATATTTTCACTTTTCTTGTCCTTTATTCATTTCACTTTATTCTCTCCCTAACTATTCCTGGAGGTTCTCTCTGTTTATTCTTCCTTAACTTGTTCCCTCTCTGCTCTGTCTTAAGTCACCTTGTATTTTTCCCACCTCTGGCCACCTCTCTCCTTATCCTGCCGTGATGAACGGGGCCCTTAATCTAATCAAAACACTTTTACATCGGAACAAAACAAATTAAAAAGCTTGTCTGGTCAAGGCCTCTCTCTCTCTCTCTCTCTCTCTCTCTCTCTCTCTCTCTCTCTCTCTCTCTCTCTCTCTCTCTGTCTCTCTCTCTCTCTCTCTCTCTAATCAAAACAGCCCAGCCCTTCTCTCTCTAATCAATGTCCTCCTCAACTTTTTTCTCTCCTCTTCTGAATCATAACAATTTCTCACTAATTGCAACAGCTTTCCTCCGTAATGACACGTTCTCCAGGCCCTCCCATCGCGACCCTCTAACCTTTCAGTGATGGATGCAAGTGTCCCTTCATACAAATAACACCTCCCATTGCACACAGTCGCCGTCCCGTCTGACTACTACTGTCATACCCACTGATTACCATTTAGTGACTATCAATCACCGTAACTAGCAGTATGAAGTAAAGTAACTACGCGAAGACTCTAAACCATCGTGGTGTGGCATACGGCTTAACTAACTGCCTTGTAACTGATGGGGATGTCTTCGTTCTGTGCTGGAATCATGAAGGTCTGTTAGGGGGTCTTAATCTTTTCAGCGTCCCTTCCCGTCCACTCTGAACAGGCTCTAGTGGAAGTTACTAAGTGTTCGGTCAGGGTTATAATGATAGTTTAATAAAATTTTAGAAGTTAACAATCTTTTATTATGTTTCTAATGGGAGCTTAACAAAATTCAAGAAGCTAAGTGTTTTTTTTTATATAGTTCTGATGAAAGTTAAAAAATCCGGAAGTTAAGAATCTTTTACGATTATAACAGTTTAACAAAAATTTAGGCATGAAGATTTTTTTTTTTTATTATGATGATAGTTAAGCAATATTCTGGATAGATGAACAAAATTTCCACGTTATCGATGGGTACAGCACCCGTGTGACTCTGAGTAATCACCTCTGTGGCCTTTGAAAAGCAATCCTAACGAAGGGCTTCAGAGTACAGGCAACAGGCGCGTGATGATGATGATAATGACGATATTTCAAGTGCAAATAACTACTCCATTTTCTCTCTCACTCAACAGCTTTGTGTCGTGATCGCTTTAAACTTACGCCCATTAATTCTTTTGTCTCACTTAGCTGCTTCGTAACGTGATTCTTTTAATCTTGCGTCCTTAACATTGCGTTGCCGGGGTTCATGTCTTTATTTGAACGTGTAATAAAACTTCCCGGATTGGCATCAGCTCCTGTTTTACGGCTGTGATTTTTCTAATAGATTAACGCAACACTAGCTCTCGTGGGTCCCTTTGGTCATCTGCATTCCTGCCCTCCCCGCAGAATTCTTGCGTGAAACAATAAAATTCCAATGAAAACAAAACTAATTTCCACGATTCAATACAAGCAAAATATTTATAAATGTTGGTGACGGTGAATGGGGAGACTGGGGAAAGGGGGAAGTGGTAAAGGGAGCTTGTTCCTAGACTGGTGGTGGGTGTGGGTAAGGAAGGTGGAAGCGAATCTATCTTAGCCTTCCACCAGATCCACAAAGAAATATTTGGCAAGGTATTGTGGATCATCTGGTATTTGGGTTCTGATCAGCTGTCGGTACATCTTGTTAGTCTTAAATTGACGGAGGTTTGGGTGATCAGTGATGGAGCAACGGAGGAGAGCACGTGGTATTTACATTGCCGAGAAATATTTGGAACTGGGCGGACTGTAGGCATAAATAGAGGCCCAGTAAATCTAAAAGTAATGGTTAGCCTCTCGGAAGCACTGCATCAGCGGAAATAGGAAGTTTACAGCTTTAATATTTTCACAGCTTATTGTTTTATTTGACTAATGTGATCCGTAGTATTAAGAGGCAACTTTTCAGAGGGGACATGTTTTTGCTGACGTCAACTTCTACATAGGGAGATGGCACTGCGGTGGAGCTACGGAGAGAGAGATCAACTGGAGATGCAATGAAGAGAAACAACAAGGAAATATTCATGGGATCAACACCTGATACTTTGAAAATGGCATAGGGGAAAGTTGTTTTATATTTAACAGTAATTATCTCGTACTAAATTCACCCATATGACTAAAATATGTCATTCTAACACCTCTTCTACTCAAGGAATGCGCGAAGGGTAACTGCTTATAACCATGTATAAAGTCTGAAGGTGATAAATGAGTCTTGGAGCGCCTGAACAGAGATAAGAGGACTGAAGAAAACCTTGGCCTCCAGTATTTGAGAAAACCTCTTTATTCTTCGGCAGTAAGAATTAAAGTTACAATATTCATGACTTGCTGTTGTTGGTATTTCTATTATTCAGCACAATTGATTAGTTATAGTATATGATTATATTATGCCAATTTAGTTATAGTATATGATTATGTTATGCCATTTAAGTACAACTGTATTTCTGCTTTGTCTTGTCTTGTCTTGTCTTGTCTTGTCTTGTCTTCTTCTCTTCTTCTCTTCTCTCCTCTCCTCTCCTCTCCTCTCCTCTCCTCTCCTCTCCTCTCCTCTCCTCTCCTCTCTTCTCTTCTCTTCTCTTCTCTTCTCTTCTCTTCTCTCTTCTCTTCTCTTCTCTTCTCTTCTTTCTCTTCTCTTCTCTTCTCTTCTCTTCTCTTCTCTTCTCTCCTCTCCTCTCCTCTCCTCTCCTCTCCTCTCCTCTCCTCTCTCTCTCTCTCTCTCTCTCTCTCTCTCTCTCTCTCTCTCTCTCTCTCTCTAACTCTCTGGCGCATCCCTAATTTGAGCTCTGGAATGCCTCTCTCTCGTACCAAGACACTCCACATTCAGATCTTCGCAGGACGACCTAAATTAGCTTACCCTGAGAACCAAATTGCCTATACCACTTCCAATATATATAAAAAAAAAAAAAAAGAGATAAATAAAAAAAAATAAGAAAAAAATAAGAAAATAAATGAATGAATAAATAAAATAAATAAATCAACAATAAATAGATTGATAGATAAATAAATAAATAAAGATAAATAAATGCCAAACCGACTCACCTTAACAATCAAATTGCCTTTAACTCTTTCAATACGCATGTAAAAGATAAAAAAAAAAAAAATAAGAATAAAAAAGAATAAATAAAAGCTGCGATAACTTCAAGACACATCGTGAAGTAACTCCAGTGCACACAACTGGCACCAAGATAAACAGGAGCAGCTTTACCCAGGCAGCTCTGAGTCCTCACCCAGCAACTCTCCTCTCTCTCTCTCTCTCTCTCTCTCTCTCTCTCTCTCTCTCTCTCTACCTGGTAACAATTGTCGCCATGCAGGTGAACTTCAAGCTGGTCTTACAGGACAGTCTTAAACTCCTTGCTACTTTAGTTCTTTGCTCCAGTGAGAAAAAATGAACACAGAAAACGAGATAAATAGGTTAATTTTGTCTTTTTTGACTACATCACTAACTACATAAGAGGTTAGTGCAGAAGTAGGTATTTGTAAAGTTGTATGTGATAATGAGAAAGAATGTGCAGAGTTTAAGCACTGAAAAAAATGCATCAACACATAGCAGAGGGAGAGAAAAAATGTAGGGTTAATTTTCTCTTTTTTTCCGTCAGCATGACTAATTAAAAGACGAGTGCAGAAAGATGTGCCTGTAAAATTGCATCTGATTATGGAGAATCAATCTGCAGTCGCGAAAGTTTCTCACACACTAGGTCATCTCACTACGAGACGAATATTCAACAGAAAACAGTGAAAGGTTTAATCTCCACATTAGGCATTCTCACTACCACGTAGGATACTTAACAGAAAACGTATCGCGTTCCAATATTCTTTTCACTCAAGCAGGAAAAGTGGAAAAAAAAAAAAAAACCCGCCTCGCAAGGGCCTAAAAATATTTCTCTGCCGTTCCTATCGATATCTTATACTCGCAGCTCGATCAGCGGCGTGCGAGGGTAAGGGGAGGGAGAAGAGAAGAGGGAGAGAGGGAGAGAGGGAGAGGGAGAGAGAGAGAGAGAGAGAGAGAGGGAGTGGGGGAAGCCTGCTGCTGCCTGTCCCTGACCTTTACTCCCGGGGAAGGCCTCAGGGGAGGGTCGCGTCCCGTCTCGGTGTCCTGGGGCCTCGCTCACCTAAAGTTTCCATCCTCAACGCAGCTCGGGGAAGACCAGCGGCGATGCTTAATAATGTAGGCACCAGACTGTCTGTCAACTTGCTGCCGGATTAGTTAACCTGATTTGGATTTTTGGGGTTCAAGTTTATTGCGTCTTGTGTTTCTGATTTGTTGTTGTCTGTCTGTCTGTCTGTTTGCTTGTTTCCGATATGTGCATTTGTCTGTCTGTTTCTTTGTTGTGTGTCTGTTTGTTTGTTTGTGTTTCTTTATAGGTGTTCTGAGAGTGTGTTTTCATGTCTGCGTCTTACCTCTTGAGTTTCTCTCTCTCTCTCTCTCTCTCTCTCTCTCTCTCTCTCTCTCTCTCTCTCTCTCTCTCTCTCTCTCTCTCTCTCTCTCTCTCTCTCCCCCTGACCTAGTTTCCTTTTCTCCCAGTGACTCTCATCCCTCATATTCCTGACAATCCCTTTCCAGTCCCTCTCTCTCTCTCTCTCTCTCTCTCTCTCTGTTAAGCTATATATACACCCAGCTCAGACCACTCGCTTGCTATCCACCTCACTGTACAAAACACACACACACTCCTATATCTTGACTATGAACCAAAGCAATATTTCATGTCACTAAACCTCCCACATGCATAGAAATAAAAGTTACATATTACCTTTACCTGAGAAATGAGTGAATTAATGAATACAATTAGTGTTTTTGGGAAGGAGGAGAAGGAGGAGGAGGAGGAGGAGAGGTGGGTGTGTAATGCGTGCAAATTTACGCTTGGTTTAAGGTCAAGGCAGAGGCAAGGAAGGGAGGCAGGCAGGGATGTGGAGGCGTGCGTGGAGTAGGTCGTCCAGTCATGCGGGCCGCTGGGACGAGACGCCCGCTCGCCCTTCAATACAGGTTAGATAGAGACGGACAGGTGTGGGAGGGACTGTCTGTCAATGGTGGTGAATGGTGCTTGCAGGATGGTCTCTCTCTCTCTCTCTCTCTCTCTCTCTCTCTCTCTCTCTCTCTCTCTCTCTCTCTCTCTCTCTCTCTCTCTCTCTGTCTGATCCAGTTGCCCACTACCCTCAATATGTCTTGCCTATGTAACAATCGTTTGTGTTCCGTGATCGCGTTTTGAATGTACATCACAGAAATAAAGGAGCGAAAAGAACAACGAAGAAACAAAACAAATGGTGATAAAATCCTTTTCCTCTACATCGCCACCCTCGGGCTGCCGGAAAATTGTATAAAGATTGAAATCCAAGTAAACCCTGACATCTATGGTTTCAGGGTTTAGATAATTTATATTTATTACTGAAGGGATGGGAGACATTAAAGTGATAGAAATTATTACTGGTTTTGATCAAGTAAACACTGTCGATGATTTATTGTGATTTAGGATAAGTAATATTTCTAAACAGTTTGTGGGTGTTAATTTGTTAATAAAGGGCAAGGAACGGAGGATTTTGGTGTTTGGGGATTGTTTTTTGGAGCGTTCCATCTATTCATCATTTATTGTTAAAGATGTCAGTATCAGAATAAATGTTTTTTTTTTTTTTTTTTTTTGTTAAATATTGACTTATGTATTCAAGACGGTAACTGAATAAGAGTAACAAAATCATTAAGAAAAAAAGGACCCACTTAAGTGCCTCTATTCCACTAAGAATAAGAACGAAGTCTTGTCTAAAATATTTATCCACCTGCTAAGAATGCTTATAAACGTAGCACTTGTTTAGGTTGTGGTGTGAGGTGCTTGTGTGGAGGGGCGAGGCAAGGCAAGAGAACGGCACGTGGAAGACGCTCCCGGTGGCTTCCCGTATGGCATCACCCTTGCTAATCCTCTGTCATACGCAGCAAAAACGAATAAGGTCGAAGGTGTATTAAGAAGACAAGCTATTTATCTCAACATTTTCCCCCAGCCGCTTCCCTCTTACAAGACCAATTTTATCCTCCTGAGATTTCCCCTTCTATTTTTTTCCTCATTACCGTCCCTTCCCCTTCCACTCCTTACACCTTCCTCTTTCACCTCCTTCGACATCTTTTTTTTTTCTCTCTCCATTTCCACTTCTCAATCCTCTTACCTTGCTCCTCTCTCCTTCATTCTACCTTCTTTCGTCCGTCCCTAACCACTTTTCCTTTTCAACTAAGTACCCCCTCACTCGAAAGATTTACTCATAACTCCCGGAAGTGGCAGTGGGAGGGAGCGGGAAGATAGGAGGAGGGGAGACGAGATAAGAGGTGTTTTGTCCCTTAAGGCTATATTGAGTGAGACTTTTGGGGCCTAACACTGCTGGCGGCGAAGGAGGAGGAGGAGAAGGTGGTGGTGGTGGTGGGGAAGGAATGGAAGAAGAGGGGAGGAAGGGAAAGAAAGAGGATAAGGGGAGAGGGGGAGTCAGAATATTGTAAGGTAAACTATATTAATGTTCACTGTGATTGATTTAGTAGTAGTAGTAGTAGTAGTAGTAGTAGTAGTAGTTGAAGAAAAGAAAAGAAGAAGAAATTATGCATCACAAATCACACGGAACTAAAAGCATTATCATGGAAATTCTCTCTCTCTCTCTCTCTCTCTCTCTCTCTCTCTCTCTCTCTCTCTCTCTCTCTCTCTCTCTCTCTCTCTCTCTCTCTCTCGGGGAGGGGGAGGATGACATATGGTCCATGGCTGTTTTTTAGGCAGACTTTGGGAGGAGGTATGGTCGAAAGGGCGGAGGCAAGTGAGGAATGGAGGAAAGAGAAAGGAGAAACGGGAGAGAGGAAAATAAAAGACGAAAAGAAAGGAAACCTGGAACTCCGTCCTTCTCCTCCACCTCCTCCTCCTCTTCCTCCTCCTGTCCCTCCTCCTCCTCCTTCTCCTCTTCTTCCTTCTCTTCTTCCTGTACTCCAGCGTTTCTGCGTCTAAAAGTGGCGATATATTTTGCCTTGAAAGAAACGGAAAAGACGATCAGAAAACGAGGTTACTTGAGTCTCTGCGTGTATGTGTGCGTCTGTCTGTGTGTGTGTGTGTGTGTGTGTGTGTGTGTGTGTGTGTGTGTGTGTGTGTGTGTGTGTGTGTGTGTCTGTATGTGTATGAGTGTGTGCTGGTCTATATTTATTCTCTCTTTTATCTGTCTCAAGGCCACACCCCCAGCATGTCCATAAGAGCATCTCTCCCACGGTGCAGGCTGTTCCACCCCCTCCCCCTACTCCGTCTCCAAAGCATCCAGGCCGCATCTTCTAGGGCGTCAAGCTTATTATGTAACCCCTTGAGTCAGTCCTTGTGGAGAGACTCAAGGGGCGGGAAGCCTCAAAGGGAGAGAGAAAGAGAGAGTGGCGTGTGTGAGGGTCAAGCACGCACGAACAAGACTCTGGGTGAAAAAAAAATCAGAGAAAAAAATCAGTAAGTCGCAAGATTGATTAGCCAAATTACTATGCATTAAAAAGGAAAACAAAACGAAGATATATGTACCCCGATAGCGTGGGGGAGTGCTGCACCGGCCCAGTGATACACGTACTTGTCGGGTGGAAGCTGATTAAGGTCTCTTGAGGAAAGGAAGAGGCGGCGCCCCAGGGAAACAGCCGCTGGCGACGAGAAGGGCGGTGAAGAAGAAAGGAGACGTGGAGGAGATGGCTGGTGATGAGAAGGAAGGAGGTAGGAGAAGAAAGAGATGGTTGGTGATGAGATGGAAGAAGAAAGGAGAAAAGAGAAGATGGTTGGTGACGAGGAGGATGAAAAGGAACGAAGAGGAGAAAGAGGAGATAGCGATGCCAAGTCAGGGGAAAGAAGAAGAAAAAGGAGATAATTAGCGATGAGATGGAAGAGGGCAGGAGAGGGAAGAGATGATTAGCGATGAGAAAGAAGAAGAAAAAGAAAGAGAAAATAGAGATGAGAAGGAATAAGAAAGGAGAAGGAAGAGGAGGAAGAAATAGTTGCTGATGAAGAAAGGAGAAGAAAGAGGATATAATTTTGCGATGAAATGGAAGGGAAAAAAAGAAAAAAAAGGGTAAACAATGAGGAAGAAGAAAAACAAACGTGGAGAAGATGGTAAACGATGAGGTGAGAGAAGAAAAGTGAAAAATAGAATAATAAGCCAGATGAAGGAAAGGACGATGAAGTGGGAGAAAGAAAAGAAGACGGTAAACAGTAAAACAGACGCTAACGATGATGGAGGACATAACTGACGATAGGAAAGGAGGAAAAAAAAACATGTGATAAGCATAAGACGGCACACGAAGAGAAGGAAAATAACAAAAGAGAGAGAAAATAACACTGTAAATGCGATAGGAAAAGAATAAGAGGAGATACAGAAGAGCAGAAGATAGAAAATGATAAGAAAGACAGGGAAAAGCAGCAAGGAGGCGGGAAAGTGAGGGAGGAGAAAAGAAATATGATCACAGCAACAGCCTCTCTGCCAACCAACGCGATACACAACTCGCCATGGAATTATCACCAACTCCGCGGCCTTCGATTCTCCTCCTCCTCCTCCTCCTCCTCCTCCTCCTCCTCCTGACACTTGCCGCCTCACCTTTACGTACTGAGAACATTCCCCACCACTCATCAATAACCGCCAACATCGAGAACAAGCTACATGGTACGAGTGAGTAGGGCGTCTTCACTCAACACCTCTTTCCATCTCCTCAGGCTCTATTATCTGGTACAGTATTCCCGGCTGGCTACCTGCACATGCCCGGTGACTCCTCTCTCTCTTTGTCTCTCCTTGTTGTCCGTTTTTTGCCAGTCACACACAGCCAGCATACTATTGTTCGTCATTTTTCCATTACCAGCTTGAATGTAACCTAACCAAACCTAACATAATCTAACATGATGTACACCTAATCTCTTTCTATGGTAAAGGCTTTTCCTCTCGCTGAAAGGATTAATGAAGATTGAGTTGTGAAGATGAAGAAAGATGGAATATATATTAGGAAAGAGTTTTAAGTGCTTGTGTAAGTATTCAAATTAAATACTATACTGTTACGAATCCACGTTTTCTCTTACAGTTTCTGAATGAATAACTATCTGGACTAGGAAGGCATAGCATGATAAAACGTCATAAACAAACATAATTTTTTGCAGAGTAATGATCAATATGTACTCGTGTCTAAAACAATTCAGAAATCAAGCACCCAATGAAGACAGCACCTCCCCTGCCTTCACTAACATTAGCGAACACAAAGACAAAAGAATAACGGTTACCCACACGTTACCTACCAGCGAGACGACTCCTCCCTTTCACAAGAAACAGGAACCAATAAGAAAACCCTAGTTAAGAACATAAGAACATAAGAGACAAGGGAAGCTGCAAGAAGCGACCAGGCTTACACGTGGCAGTCCCTGTATGAAATATACCTACCTATTTCCATCTATTATCCCCATCCATGAAACCCGTCTAATGTTCTCTTAAAGCTCCCTAATGTCCTAGCACTAACAACATGATTACTGAGTCCGTTCTACTCACCTACCACTCTATTTGAGAACCAATTTCTTCCTATCTCCTTCCTAAACCTAAATTTTTCAAGCTTGAACCCGTTATTTCTTGTTCTATCCTGGTTGCTGATACTAAGAATTTTCCTTACATCCCACTTGTTATAACCCTTATACCACTTAAAGACTTCTATCAGGTCCCCTCTTAACCTACGTCTCTCTAAAGAATGTAGATTTAACAGCTTCAATCTCGCCTCGTAAGGAATATTCATCATCCCCTGTATCCTTTTAGTCATTCTCCTCTGTGATGAGGGGACCAGAACTGTAATTAATAGCTGTAAGTGAAGTCTTTACATACAATCACTCACTCATATTCAAGAAGCCGTAA
>NC_087160.1:20866931-20869431 GCF_035594125.1 Scylla paramamosain
CATTTGTACATTACTATATGAGAAACACTCTTGAGAAACCGGCTAACCATCTCTGTGGCCTTTGGAAATAGTCGTGATGAGAGGACAAAGAGTTCCTGAATAAAAGTCTATATTACGCGATCTTTCTGCGTCCCTAATCTTCCAAGAGGCACTTTCATCCCTGTGCTCCTTCTATACCTCCAGTGCATGCGGTGAGTAAGACATGATTCTGAGGCGCCCATCTGGTCAAGGGTCTGTCGTTTCTCTGACGTGGTCGCAGGTGGGGCTTATTTTATGCATTATTATATGGTTATGTGGTGTGCTTATAGCGGCGGTGCTGTGTTAGTGGTAGGAGGGGCGTGGTGTGGTGATGGCAGAGTGGTGGCGGTGGTGGTGGTGGTGGTAGTGTGGTTATTATGTTGTGGTGGTTTGGTGTGGTAATGGTGATAGTGTTTTTGTAGTGCTTGTGTAGTGTTACTAGTTTGTATTAAAAGCTTTATTTTGAATGTGTTGCTATTGTACTCGTACATGATGAGAGTGAAAGGTGAAGGTTACGATGATGAAATGAACCCTTGGTAAGAGTTTGAAGGTAATGGAGTGATGTTGTTCAGGTGACTGTTTTACTCTGGCAGTGCTCAAGACATTAGCTTTTGTAGCGTTGCTTTTATGGGTACTGGTATTGGCCACGCTGACATGAGCAACGTAACCTCCGCTAACATTTGAGAACATGCAAACTAACATGCAACCTGACGTACCTGTCTAAAAACCCATCCCAAACACCTAAACCTCATAGTTATCTACCTGCCCGAGTGTTGTGATGCTAACAGTAACACACAAAATCTAATTCACAGTTTATATCGTTGTATTTCACTATCACAATACAATATAACACCAAATCAATCCACGGATCTGACTATCACAGCAACATATAACACCAACTCTAATCTACTCCCAGGGCATCACTCGCGGCACACAGAAACACGATTTTTATGACCGTTGCGCATGATAATTTCGCAACACGCAACTGGAGTTCTGGCGTAAGTTCAAACATGTATACTTCCTGAAACGAGAGATGATCCCCGTGCCGTGTGCATGCTCCTGGAAATGAAAATGTGGTGTAATTGTGCAACGTGACACCAGCACGCTCACCCTCGGGAAGCGATCAGCGTGCACCTGGAGCCGCGGATTGACATTTACAGCTTCCCAGTTCTCCCTCGGTTCGCAAGGCACTAGTCGCCGGTTCGCTTCTCGGTTAGCAAAGCACTACACCACTGGTTCGCTTCTCGGTTCACAAAGCAACTAGTCGCCGGTTCGCTTCTCGGTTAGCAAAGCACTACACACTGGTTCGCTCTCTCGGTTCACGAAGCACTAGTCGCCGGTTCGCTTCTCGTTTAGCAAAGTACTACACACTGGTTCGCTTCTCGGTTCACGAAGCACTAGTCGCCGGTTCGCTTCTCGGTTTCCAAAACACAATTAGATGGTTCTCTTCTTCGTTCGCAAGGCACTCCTCGCCGGTTTTCTCCTTGGTTCATAATCCAATGTCACCTGTTCCTCTCACCAGAATCGTTTAGTGTGTGGGATGGAGATGTCACTCTGAAGTACGTGAGTAATGCATGTGTCGATGCAGCCTTTCAGTAGAGTACAAAGATAACGGAAAGGCGAACCAAGGTCACGCCACACGTATCCTATCACAACTACGCGGTAAAATATAAGCTAAAAATATGAATTGATAAAAAGGAAGTAAGCTCTCCCGTCTGACGCTCATAAAGAAACCCCACAGTACTGCTAAGCCTACTGAAGCTAATACCAGACCTGATCCGGAAACACATTGAGGTTTTCTTCTTTGTCCTGGAACTCTTCTGCTTCTTCTCATTTCCCTTCCCACCATCGGTCCATTTCACTCGATGTACTAAGAAAGAAGGTGAGAGATGACTAGTGACTCGATGTGATAAGGATGACATGTGGGTGCAGATAAGCATGGTTTTATAAGCGTGTAGGCCTGATGGTTTCTTGTAGTTTCCTTTTTGTTCTTATGTTCTGAGGTGAAGCGATTGATAACGTTGCAGGTTTCGTGATGTGAACTGTTTCTGGTGTGAGGTGATAGTCTGGACTATTCTGATAAGAGGGAAACATTTGAAACATTTCATTGTACTTGCTTTTGTGAGTTTTGCATTGCTGACACATTTTTTGTCACCAAGTAGCCTATAATTATAAAGTTCCATTCTTTTTGAGCATATAAAATTCTTTTTTTTTTTTTTTCAAGCAAAACTGGATTCCTATAGCTTTTATAATCAGTTCCTATTTACACAGAACAGTCTTCGGAGCTTTCTTCTTTATATTCAGTTTATAGAGAATGGAGATGTAAGAAGACCAGAGAAGCTTGCAACACTAGATATGCAGGTGAGCAAGGCAACAAGTGAAAAGTAAATAACGCTGGGACGAGAGCTGGCCCACACGTGATGACATGAAAAGTTTCCAACGTCTGGCTGCTCATTTTCCATTTCCCTGAATAATATTAAAC
>NC_087160.1:20871931-20879431 GCF_035594125.1 Scylla paramamosain
CTGCTCCTTTAGCAAACCTGGTGCAGTGCTGTAAAATATATACGAAACAAAATCGATAGCCTTTCCAATGCTGCTCCGTCAAAGTAGAAGATTGCAGGACGAAAAAAAAAAAAACGTAAAGTTCTAAAATATGTATCTATGAGCGGTGTTCCATGAATATTAAAGTAGAAGACAGGAGAAGGGAGAAAAAAAGTATTGAAAAAGTGGTCTTCAAACGTAATTCCATAAAGGTTAGAGTTGACCACTATGAAAAAAAAATAAATAAAATGCAAAAACAATAAAGAAAAAAAGGAATCAAAGAAAAGTCAGTTTAAATAGCTGAAAGAGTATATGAAAAATCGATATCCGCGTGTACTAGGTAACTACAATGCTACCACTGAGGAGCTTATAATCCCTGACCACGGGGACCAGAGAGAGAGAGAGAGAGAGAGAGAGAGAGAGAGAGAGAGAGAGAGAGAGAGAGAGAGAGAGAGAGAGAGAGAGAGAGAGAGTTTCCACAATAAATCTATCTCTCAAATCTCCCGTGGGTATCCATTCAAATATCGCGTCCAATTCCACACAAAGTCATTCTCTAGTTGCCTTCCCTCGACGCACTTTTCATTTCTCCAGCAGTAACGGGAGACTCGTCAACAAAAACAACATACTGCGTCTTTCCTCAATGCGCTTGCTGCCTTGCGCGCAACAGTGGGAGGCAGTGTGGAAATGTGTCGTGAGGGAGGCACGGAGGGAGAGGGGGAAGGAAACAGAGACAGGGGTTATATCAGAGGGAGAAAGGGAGGGACAGGTCGAGGTCATCACCGCCCACAGCCGCTGGTTCGTAGAAAGAGGCGTTATTCAAGCCTCTGATGAAACATGATACAGTTTACTGTCATACGTGCGATTAAATGTGTATTCTGATGCCATTGACTTTATTTCCTTGTTTTCTTCTTCCTGCTTTGCTTAACTTCTCTAATTCTCATTGCCAGTGCGTTCGTTGGTTTTATCGAGTTTGTTTTTCCTCAACTCCCCATCACAATCATAAACTTTGATCAGGATTCCTTGACGAAGATGATTTTTCTTCCGAATTCCTTGCCTACTTGGAATTTTATTATTGACTTCTTGATTAGGGGCCAGATTTTTACCATCAAGAGATGCTCAGTAGAACGCAAGAACCCTTAAAGCTCTACATAAGGTACTTGATCCTCCTTATATAACCCTGGATCCTATAGATAAGTCCCTATCCAGCTTCCTCACGTCCTCAGATCCCGTAAGGTATTGGAATGTTTTTGCTTCTTGATTCTCCGAAGTTCTGAAGTCTTTGCGTTCTTGGTGACACAAGTTCCTAATCACCTCACGTCCCCTACTGTTCCTCAGCGCTGCCTACCGCACCTTCCTCAAAGCCGCACGATCTGCTAGAGATATGGCGAAAGTCTATTTGAAACCAGCGCAATGTTACCATAATGTGCTGTCTGTTTGGTCACTTACGTTGATTTATTTACTTATACATTATATTTTGTTATGGATACGGCAATTTCCCTTCTATGTGTAATTATTATGCAAAGCGAGGTGCTGAAATTATTATATTTGCGGAAGAGGAATTTACCAACACCGCCAACCGCTTCAACAGACTGTGATAGCGAATAACAGAAACCATAACAGTGGTCTCACTCTTCCCACTGTCACTGCCTGTTCTCCTCTACACCTCGGCTCGCCCCGCCTCACCCCGCCCCGCCTCTCCTCACCTGGCGGGCGGGACAGGTGGGCGGGTCAGCGGGGGAACAAGGAGACGGGAGGAAGCGGGTCCCCGTCCAAGTCTGAGTCAGTGTCGCTCCGGCATCGGCGGCGGGAGGTTGCATCTCTCTCTCTGTCTCTCTCTCTCACTCTCTCCCTCGCTCTCACGCCTCTCACAGTCACGCGCGACGGACTTGAAAACTATCTCACAAAAATGAGAGAATCGAAGAGAAAACGGACCTGAAACTCCTGCTGTAGGTATTGGACTGTGTTGCTTAAGTTTGTCGCTCGTTATCTTTTGTTTTCCTCAGTTTCCGACGCAAACTATTATGAAAACTCCGACTTTGGAAATGATACTTGCCGCGATCTTGCATTTCGAAAACAGATAATGATGGATGGGAATACTGGTAATGCACGCTAAAGTATAACAGTGAAAGCGGAGAAGTGACATTCTCTTTGTTCAAGGACTGCGTCGAGTAATTAGTGACTTGAAACTCATTACGAAGAACCCATGAGAGTGATAGCGCTCCTCCGTGTGCAGATGGAGAGCCGTGGCGACAGAAACACCTACACACAACACTTGTCTCGCAATTATTCCCCGCATTCTGCACAAGATGATGAATGTTTAGCGGAGAGGACATGATCGTCAACACGTGCATCACATGAGACATAAAACCACCGTCAGATTATTAGACAGTTCTTGTGTGCTGTATGAGAAAACACGTGACATTAGGCAGCCATTAAATACACACCTCGCTAGCAATAATGGAAAGGAAAGTAGCGGAAAAGTATCGAAGGAACAACTTATATACAAACATAACTTCTTAACACTCACCCTGCCGCCATAACTGTGCTCACCGCAACACCGTCTCTGAAAACACGTAATATATAAGTTAGCAAATAATACAAAGAAACAGTAAGTTATTCACGTGGGGAGAAAATATATACTAGTAAAGAACAATATCTAAAGAACTTGGAGCTTATGAGTTCTTTAACAGTCCTACAAGTAAATGAAACAGTATCTCATAAACATTACTTGTAGCTCATTTTAAATATAAGACGTAGGTAAATTGGCAACAAACTTTTTTTTTTCATTCAAGCAAATCAATAACAGTAGAAGTAATAATAATAATAATAATAATAATAATAATAATAATATTATTATTATTATTATTATTATTATTATTATTATTATTATTATTATTATTATTATTATTAATAGTAGTAGTAGTAGTAGTAGTAGTAGTAGTAGTAGTAGTAGTAGTAGCAGTAGTAGTAGTAGTAGTAATAGCAGTAGTAGTAGTAGTTGTAGTAGTACTAGTAGTAGAGTAGTAACAATAATAGTAATAGTAGCAGCAGTAGTAGTAGTAGTAGTAGTAGTAGAGGAGTAGAAGTAGCAGTAGTAGTAGTAGTAGTAGTGGTGGTGGTAGTAGTAGTAGTAGCAGCAGTAGCAGTAGTAGTAGTAGTAGTAGCAATAACAGTAGTAGTAATAGTAGTTGCTGCAGCAATGGCAACAGTAGTGGATCCAAACTATTATACAGAGGAAAAATAATATTCTTCGTACAACTTAACCTTTGTCACACCTGAGAGGTGACATGGAAAAAGCAAGAAAATTTAATTACATCACGAAACAAAGAATTAAACAAAAACAGTGCACACACGTACCGTTGCTAAATGATTAGTATAACAGCAACAATTACAAAACAACAAATTATTATTATTATTAATATTATTATTATTATTATTATTATTATTATTATTATTGTTATTATTATTATTATTATTATCATTGTGACAGCAGTTGTAATAGTAGTAGTAGCAGTAATAGTAGTAGTAGTAGTAGCAGCCGTAACAGTAGTAGCAGTTTAATAATAATAATAATAATAATAATAATAATAATAATAATAATAATAATAATAATAATAATAATGATAATAATAATAATAATAATAATAATAATAATAATAATAATAATAATAATAAGAGTGACAACAAAAATAACAACAAAGACGGAAAAAGAAACAATTCTAGTTTATACTTTTGCGAACAAAACAAAAGGTCCCAACACACGCGCACACACACACACACACAAACACGCGCACTTATGAAACTTCCGGTGCGTGCTGGAAACTTAAGTGACCCTACGGTTGTACTACACACACACACACACACACACACACACACACACACTCACACACACACACACACACACACACACACACACACACACACACACACACACACACACACACACACACACACACACACACACACACACACACACACACACACACACAAGAGGGCCCGCTGTTGGCACTTGTGAAGCAGGACAGTGCCGGCCGTGCTTCAAGGGCCTCAGGTGTGTCTCCGAGCTGGTCACAGTGGCGCGGTTATGAGCAGTCAGGTGAGGACAAGGGACAGGTGAGCAGGAGGGAGCGGGAGGGCAGTGAAGAAGGAGGATGAGAGGAAGGAATGAACGAGATTAAAGATTTGGGTTGATAGAGATGTAGGAATAAGGTTCGGGAGAAAAGAAAGAAATGGGGCTTTAGGAGAGATATAAAAAGGAGGGGAAATAATAAGGAACGGATCACCTCAAAATATTACAGAAAGGGGATGAGGAAAAGAGCAAAGAGAAACCATATCGGGCTGGGAGAAACGTGGGAGGGTGTGAGTGAAGGGAGAGTGCAAAATTTGACATGATGGAAATACAAAACAAAAACACAGCGATGCGTGAAAATACGAAAACAGCACAAAGACATCCACGTGAAAATATGAAAAAAGTGCAACGCCGGATAGAGAATATCATGTGTCCACCACCAGTCACGTGGCAGCACGAGGCAAAATGATCGATCCCAGGAGAGGAAGCAAGTTTAAAATACCATTCACTCGGTAAATAAGAGAAAGAAAAAAGAAAAAAAAAACACTGAGAAACGTAGTACAGAAAATTGCATAAAAAAAACTTAGTGAACCGAAAAAAAGTAAAATACCTCTGAAAAAAAAGAAAATACATAAAACTGCGAACTCCCAAGTGAAAGACGTGATAGAAGTGATTTCCTGCAAACTATATTAATTTGAAATGCCACTGACATGTTAAAAAAAAAAAAAACATTCCTGTGCTTTTAATTCTATGGCAGGCAGAAAATCACAGACTCCACTGGGAAACACTGATTTGAGATGCAGTTTGTTTGGAAAAAAGATAAAAGAAATATAAAACTAAGAGACCTTTTCTTTTGGCACGAGCTGTGATGCGGAACTAAAGAGTGACTCGACTCCAGATGAAGAAAAGAACAAAGAAGTGCTGAAAATGGAGCTTCCGGTGTGTGTGTGTGTGTGTGTGTGTGTGTGTGTGTGTGTGTGTGTGTGTGTGTGTGTGTGTGTGTGTGTGTGTATACGTGTGAGATAAAGAACCCACGTGATGAAGAGACCAATAAAAGAAAAAGATGAAAGGTAAAATGATTAATAGAGAATATAGAAAACAAATATCTTGAGTTGAATAAAAAGAAAGAGAAGTATAACATTTTTTTTTTCAGCTTGGGGGAACATTAATAGAAACTGCCGCACCTCCTCCAGTAACCCGTGGCGGCAGGAGTGAGGCGGGAAGACCCTTACGATAGAGAGACGGAAAAAAAAAAAAAATAAGTGGAACAAAAGAAAGGCAAAGAGTGAAGGGAATCCACACAACAAAAAAACAAAAAAAAACATCAACAATAGGAGCAGCGTAAAAAGAAAGAAAGGAAGGAAAAACAAGTGAAAGAAAGATTTGCTTCACAGTCAGGTAAGAATATCAAGTTTTTTTTTCTCTCTTTCTTATTCTTTTTCTTTCATTCTATTCATGCCAGCTTCTTTTCAGTGAATGGTCAAAATAAGAATTCACAACTTATGAGCATACGTATAAGAACATGAACTCTTGATGATGAAATACAGAAATGAACGAAAAATAGTGAGATGACCAAACAAAGGTAAAGTGAAAGGTTAGTTAGCAGGAAGGACAGGTAAAATAAAATGAGAGACGTAGGTAGGAGAGCTGAACAGCGCGGATTAATGCATTTAAAATATATAATGGATGAGGTTTTAAGTCCCAAGCAGAGAACACGTCGATTCTGACAGAGAGACAGATAGACAGATAGATAGATAGCGAGAGATAGATAGATAGATAGATAGATAGACAGACAGACAGACAGACAGATAGATAGAGAGAGAGAGAGAGAGAGAGAGAGAGAGAGAGAGAGAGAGAGAGAGAGAGAGAGAGAGAGAGAGAGAGAGAGAGAGAGAGAGAGAGAGAGAGAGAGAGAGAGAGAGAAGTAGGCATACATACACACACACACAGACACACAAACAGACACACACACACACACACACACACACACACACACACACACACACACACACACACACACACACACACACACACACACACACACACACACAGGCACATACACAAACAGAGACAAGGAGACGTTATGCACACAGACTCATTCATAAATAAAGACTGAGACAATGGCAGACGGACAACCGGACAGACATAGACAAAGAGAGAAACACAGAAACAAAAAGTACAGGAAGAAAGAGGAAGAAAAGTTTGTAAATTATATGATCATTAAATAAAAAAAGTGAAAGAAAAGGAAAGGTCATGCGAAGTATCAGTGACCTAAGAGAGGAAGAGAAATGCTAAGAGATAATAACACAAAGGAGACTTATAAACACAGGTGGTAAGACATTTAGAGAGAGGGAGCCCTATCATAACAATAGACAGTGATAAAAGAGTGCATGAAAGTAGCTTACTCGTACATGTCCAGAAAATCCTCCTTATCATCGTTATCATTATTATTCAATGGAACATCTTCTTTTAACCCTTCCAAGGTACCGTTCCCCCATAAAAGTCACGTCATATTGAACAAAATTACAAGAAAAAAAAAAATATCAAACTACATTCATTAATATTATCAATTCACATGAGCACCTTCCTTTAACACTTCCCAGGTACCGTTTCATATAAAAATCACGTCATATTAAACAAAATTACCCATACAAAAAAGGACATTACCAAACTTACTTCCATGACCATTTTTGACATCGTTATCTTATTATTTGCACGAGCACCTTCCTTTAAACACTTCCCAGGTACCATTTCATATAAAAGTCACACCATACTGAAGAATATAAAAAGAAAAGTCAAAATCAAAGCACTACCTTCTATGACAATTCTTCATTTCTGCGGAGCTCTCAATATGAAAGAACCAAAGTATAAACCCACATATCAATTTCCACTCGAGCTGTAGACATAAAATTCACTGGACTCCGTGACATCACTAGCTGAGGCCACAGTACATACAGACCCCAGCCATACACCCTCCTGGGCACACCCTCCTCTACCTACCTACCTACGTGGAATCAAGCTAACACACCAAGTTACCTATTCATGGAGGTTGACACGGGGCTTGCCTCTCCACGCTCCGCTGATTCCAAAAATCACATCAAATGAAGCAGAAATGGAAGACGGAGTGGTGAGGATGAAAGAAGAAGGAAGGCAATGGAAAGAACATGAGAGGTGAAGGACGACAAAACGAAGGAAGACAGATAATGATAGGGAGAAGTTGGAGTAATTAATGAGCTGAGGAATGGTCGTTAGGATTAAAATTGCACCATAAGAAGGACGGGGAAGTGGAGGGGGAGGGGAGGTGATGGGAGTGGTGGGTAAGGAGGCGTCAATAAGAAGAAAGAGAAAAGAATGGAAAAGATATACCACCACCACCACCACCACCACCACCAAGACCACGACCAAAAACAGCA
>NC_087160.1:20886931-20899431 GCF_035594125.1 Scylla paramamosain
AAGAAGAAGAACAACAACAACAACAACAACAACAACAACAACAACAACAACAACAACAACAACAACAACAACAACACTACCATCACCACCACCACCCCCATCAGCACCACCACCACCACTACGAACAAACACAAACAAGGACTAAGAACAAGAAATATGAACGTGGCAAAGAAACAGAGGCTAGACCACGAAATATGAAACTAACACGAGTGAATACAACCGAATCCAATTGATAAAACACGAAAGAGAATGAAACAAACACATCTATCCCCCCCACACACACACACACACACTCACACACACACACACACACATATAAAAAAAATGAAACTTTGGAAAATAAAAAATAAAAAAACTGAGGGAATTATAAGTGGTTGCCATAGGAACAAAGCGGTTAAGAGAATGAAGGTGATGAAGGGGAGAGAGGAAAGGGGAAAGAGAGGGTGAAAAAGTGAGCGTGAATGGTGAGGGTGAAGAAGTGAGGTAGAGAGAGAGAATGGTTTGTGATTGTGAAAGTGTAAAAAAATAAAACATCTTTCTTTTTTCATTTCTATCATATTCTCAGTTGTCTGTCACTTGGATCTCTCTCTCTCTCTCTCTCTCTCTCTCTCTCTCTCTCTCTCTCTCTCTCTCTCTCTCTCTCTCTCTCTCTCTCTCTCTCTCTGCCCTACTTTCTGTTCCTTCTTCTCCCTCTATTTCCTGCACTTAACTTTTTAGCTTCCCTCTTTTCCATCTTTCATTTTCTTACACGATACATTTTTCTATAACTTATACCATTTTTTGCTTAGTTCCGGCCATATTTTTTTCATCTTACTTTTTCTTCCTTTTTTTATTATTTCACTGTCTAATATTTATCGCTTCTCTTCCATTACCTGCCTCTCACATCATCATCTCTTCCCATTTCCTCTCCCTTTTTTCTCCAGCATCATTTTCCCCTCTCTTCCCATTTCCTTCCTGGCTCCTTCCCTTCCACCCTCCCCCTCACCTCCTTTCCTCATCTTCCTCCTTCCCTTTTCCTTCATATGGATTTTTTGGTGCATCCGCATTCCTTCCTCTCTTAGGTGGATGAGAGAGAGAGAGAGAGAGAGAGAGAGAGAGAGAGAGAGAGAGAGAGAGAGAGAGAGAGAGAGAGAGAGAGAGAGAGAGAGAGAGAGAGAGAGAGAGAGAGAGAGATATGAAGGGGAAAAAATGGGAGGAACGGAAGATTAAAATGTAAACTATTTCAAACACACGAGCACTCCTTTCTATTACCTCTCTCTCTCTCTCTCTCTCTCTCTCTCTCTCTCTCTCTCTCTCTCTCTCTCTCTCTCTCTCTCTCTCTCTCTCTCTCATACTCCATAGCATCCCTCCTTCTCTCATTCCTTTTATACATTCCTATCTTTCCTCTTACCACCCTCCCTTCCTTCATTCCTCACCATCCTCCTTTCCTTCATTCCTCTCCACCCTTTCCCACATTTTCTTTTTTTCCACCGTTCATTTCCTTATCCTCACTCACCTCCCCTCTATACCTTTTCCCCTCTAATGCCAACCTTCACGTTTTGTCCCCTCACCTCGCCTCTCCACCCCTCCCATCCCATCACTGCCCTTTTCATATCCATAACCTTGCTGCCCTCAATCCGACCCCTGCCTGCCCTCTATCTCCCCGTTGTTAAATTTTCAACTCTCTGTGCGGTCCACAATGCTCCCCTGGGAAATTAGGAAGGCTCCCCCGGCCCCCTGATGGACCAGAAGAGTGGACAGTGGCTGCCCAGCTGGCGGCCTGGGGGAGACTACCATGACCTGTATGTGGGGTAGAGGGAGGGTGGGTAGAGGATTCGTGGGGAGATTTGGTGGGGGAGGGAGAAATGGGAGAGTTGGAGAGGAAAGGGAGGTGGAGAGGAGAGAGAGAGAGAGAGAGAGAGAGAGAGAGAGAGAGAGAGAGAGAGAGAGAGAGAGAGAGAGAGAGAGAGAGAGAGAGAATCGCACACGCACAAACAAACGTACAAAAACACAGACGTGCAGTATAGGGGAGAGGGAGAGAGAGAGAGAGAGAGAGAGAGAGAGAGAGAGAGAGAGAGAGAGAGAGAGAGAGAGAGAGAGAGAGAGAGAGAGAGAGAGAGAGAGAGAGAGAGAGAGAGAGAGAGAGAGAGAGAGATCGCACACGCACAAACAAACGTACAAAAACACAGACGTGCAGTATAGGGGAGAGAGAGAGAGAGAGAGAGAGAGAGAGAGAGAGAGAGAGAGAGAGAGAGAGAGAGAGAGAGAGAGAGAGAGAGAGAGAGAGAATCACACACGCACAAACAAACGCACAGACACAGACGTGCAGTATAGCCAGATCAGCGTTCACGGCTAACAACAGGTGTAGCCTTCTTCTGGCTACACTGGCGGAACGGGGACAGATTACGAAAACCTGAGTTCCTGTTTCATGCGCGCCAGCCAATTTTTCACCACGTCGCCTACTGCATCAAGAGCCGCGACACGTGAACCATTTCCCTTTAAACATAACTGCGGAAAGGTTGTCTATTACTGGCCAGGGAATGAGATTTGTGGCTCCGAAACTGACAGTGCATATGTTCATAATTCCTACTATGGGTTTTGGTTAAGTATTGTGGTGTAACTTGATCAAAGAGAGTACGTAATTCAGAGCATACTGGAAACACTGGTAGACTTCAATAGCGATCAGTATATATGGAAAAGAAAATTTAATAATTATCCATACTGGGAAGATAGAAGACCAAGGGAAAGACAGAGGCATAAGTACTTGGACACATTGCTTCCAAGACATTCAGCAAAATAATTATTTATAAAGATAAATAAATAAATAAACAGATAAAAATAATGATAAAATGAAATAAAAATAAACAAATAGATATGATAAAGAAGTAAACGAAGTAAAACAAACTAGAATATATAAACAAAAATAACAACAATACTCCAGGCAGGTCAAGGTAGTGAGAAGTGAGCAACATCATCATCAGAGACACCACATCTCGGCAAGACAAGGCAAGCAAGTGATACACCGGCCACTGGGAAGTTGCCTCCGGGTCTTGCACCTCTGACATGAGCGTTATGGTCTAACACGCGAATCCAACACATTATTAGTGAAGCCAAGATGACCACCAAGGCTTGACAGAAATTTCAAGAGCCTAGACTGTCCTACCACTTCACTATTAGTCTCGTAACACTTGTCATCTCAAGAGACAGCGCTGGCAGCCTTACAGCGCAAAGGGACCTGATTTAGAAAAGAGAAAAGAACTTGGGCAGGAAGGAAAATTAAATTACAATTACGAAGTTGCTCCTTCATCCTCACAGCGGACTAATTTAGCACGTCAGTCTTGCTTAAGGTGAACAAATGAATTTTTAGGTGTTCCACGTTTTCTATTTGTTCAATTCCTGGCGATACTGTCAAGGGAGAGGTGTCTGATATAGTAAGGTACGTGTGTGTGTGTGTGTGTGTGTGTGTGTGTGTGTGTGTGTGTGTGTGTGTGTGTGTGTGTGTGTGTGTGTGTGTGTGTGTGTGTGTGTGTGTGTGTGTGTGTGTGTGTGCGTGCGTGAGTGTGCCTTTAGACCAGATAAATCGCCTTTGGCCATCGGATTAGCAGCAAATTAAGGGCGGACACATTACTGTAAATCTATTCAGTGTATTACATCACTGAATTACGTTCTCAGAAGGTACTTATTTCATATCACCTTATTCTATCAAAGGGGGGAAAGCATTCTGTTGCATATATATAAAATTAAATTATTGAACACAATATTAAGAGGCAAGTTTCAAGACACATCCTCCAACACTGGATAATTATTTTGGCTTTTTCTTTAGGGACTGGTGACTCAGTTGGCCTTCTTTTCCTTCCCTTTTAAGCCAGCGCCCCTCTAACAAAACAAAACTGTCTGCTCAGGATACGACAGACTGACACAGCATTACTCTCCTGTATTGGAAGAAACCACGGAGAGTAAACCCCCCCTTCAAAGAACTTACTAATTCACTTAACATTCGAGAATTCTTGACATTGCAACGCGCGCCATCAGAAATCACGGAGATGTTGCCAATAATTAGATTTCACCCTTAACTTTTTAGTCACATTAGCAGTTTTCGATTACGCCTTGAAGAATGTGGTTCGTGATTACGTTAAAGCGGAGTTTCCTATTGGCCTCTGCTCGCGCCGCTGTTCCGGGCAGGTCACGGTGACGGCTTAATCTGTCTTGCTCGGGTATAATTGAGTTACTAATCTTTTTGTCGCTGGTAAGTTAGCAAGGAGGTTGATTAGAAAGAGACCAACATCATCAATATCAGTTAAGAAAAAGGAGAGACAGAGAGAGAGAGAAGGGGGAGGGGGAGGGATTGAGAGAGAGAGAGAGAGAGAGAGAGAGAGAGAGAGAGAGAGAGAGAGAGAGAGAGAGAGAGAGAGAGAGAGAGAGAGAGAGAGAGAGAGAGAGAGAGAGTTGGTACACATATACTCTCCCACCCAACTACACACACACACACACACACACATACACACACACACACACGCGCGCAAACATACACAAAGATAACACAAAAAGGACACAGAAACTAATAATAAAGACAAGCAAACTTAAAAGTCTCCCTTGTCCATATTTCACGCAACTTTAATATTTTTCCCACTCTTTCCCCTTCCCTTCTTCTCTCAGTCCATTTCTTCTTTCTCTCTCTCTTTCTCTTTCTCTCTGTGTCCCTCTTCTCCTCTTGACTACAGTTCCTGACGAGTTGGTAAATTACATACACCCTTCTTGCCCCTTCCTTCCTTTCTCCATTCCCTCTTCCTTCTCTGCGTCCTTCCCTCACTGCCTCCCTCTCTCCGTATTCCCATCTCCAGTGATCGAGGGCACATTATTCCTTCCACGTACGAAGGAGAAAAACACTTCCGTTGTTATGAGAATTCTTTGATGAGGCTAAAGAAAAATTAATGAGGCTGTGACTAGCTAGCGAGAGCAAGAGCGAGAGAGAGAGAGAGAGAGAGAGAGAGAGAGAGAGAGAGAGAGAGAGAGAGAGAGAGAGAGAGAGAGAGAGATTATGGCTATTTCCTACCTCTTCTCATTTATGACTGCCATTCCACAGCCCCGGACACGCAAAAAAAGAGAGAAAAAGGGAAGAAGAGGCGTACAAAGGGAAGAATATGTATAAAAAGAGGAAGGAAGCCGCCAGTAGGCCCGCCATCGCTCCTCACACACAGACAGGAGCGGGGGAAAAATTATCGTAAGACTAGTTTGTGTTATGCCCGCTGTCTGTATAAGTGCCGGCCTGGAATTGCTCTTCACGTCCATCCAAAAATCGAGTTCTTTTTTTGTTTTCCTTTTCTCTCTCTCCCTCTGCCTCCGCCTCTTCTTCTTCTTAAATCTCTTTCTTCTGTTTTATCCTTACTTCTTCTTCCACCCTTCTTCCTCCTCCGCTATTTTTTTCTTTCTTTTAACTTTCCCTTCCTCCTCCTCCTCCTCGTGCTTCAGTCTTTTTCAGCTTCTTTTCGTCCCCCACTTCACTTCCTTGTTTTCTGTTTCCTCCTCCTCCTCCTCCTTCTCCTCGTCGTCGTCTTCTTTCTTTACAGTCCTCATCCAGCTTTCCCTCGTTTTCCTCTTTCACGTTTCTTTATATTCCCTTCTAAATTTTATTCAGCAAATTTATTTCACCTCCCCCCCAAACTCATTTTTCCCAGCTTTGTGTATACGTAATGTTCCCCTTCTTTTTTTCCTCCTCCTCCTCCTCCTCCTTCCCGACGCTACTTTTTTTCTTTAATTTCTAAGCAGATTTTTCATCATTGCAACTCTAATTTGTCTGAGTCACTAAGTGTATGCAAGAAAGGAAGAAAACTACAACCTATTTTCTCTTCGTGTAGCTTTTCCTTTACTTTTAAGCACCATTTCCATCACTGACAAACTTATTAATTTAAGGCGTCACGTCTACACAAAAGGGGAAAGAACACTATAACTTTCTTTCTTCACGTAACTTTTCTTTTTATCCTCTAAGCATCATTTTCACCGCTAAAAATATGATTCAAGTCAACATAATTCAATCGCTCTAAGTATACATGGAAGCAACGAACACTATATAAATTATCCCTCTTCACTAACTCTTCCTGTCTCTTATAAGCACCAGATTCTTCACTCCCCTCTCTGTAAATAAGGAATGAAAACAATAACATCTCTCCTTCATGTAATTTCCTCTACATCCTAAGCACAATTTCATTACATCCAATCCAATTACTTTTTCTCGCAATGTGTAAGTCTGACATGAAAACTAATATCTTTGTCTTCACGTTGTTCTTTCTTTAACTTCTAAGCAGTTTTTCATCAATGACCGTCTCGTTCAAGTCAATCATAATATACATGCAAGTAGGAAATCAAAATTATTGCCTTCTCTTTCTTCATGCAACTCCTTCTTTTCATTCTATGCACCTTTTCCATCAGTACAAATCTAAACAACTCAAGTCATAACGTTCATGCAAGAATAGAATGAAAATTAGCACCCATCCCTCTTCACTTCGCCCTTTCTGTACCTCCTTCACCTCCATCACATTAACTAATACATGTCACTCGTATATGCAAAGAAACAAACACCATAATGCAACAAGGGAAGGAGGCGATGGATTCAGAGCCATCTTGGGAATTTCCAGCGCGTGGGGAGACAAACGAGGATAAAGATACCAATCGACCAATCTGCAAGCTATCTGAAATTACTCTGGAATCCCATGCAACGTAAAAGACAAATATGCGATGAAAGCCGCGCCGAGCCGGAAGGGAAATATAACAAGTATCAGGAAATATAACGAAAACAAAGGAGGAAAAACTATTGGGGTGTGCCGGTGGGCGAAACGTCAAATTAAAAACCATTCATATACTGCAGCTTTCTCTCTCTCTTTCAATCTCTCTCTCTCTCTCTCTCTCTCTCTCTCTCTCTCTCTCTCTCTCTCTCTCTCTCTCTCTCTCTCTCTCTCTCTCTCTCTGTTCCTCTCTTGCTCTGCTTTTATTTCCGTCTGTCTTAGTTGGTGTATTATTTTATTTTCTTGATTTATTTATTTGATTATTTATTTATTCACATTTATATAGTGAGTTAGTGAGTTAGCTGGTTAGTTTGTTCGTTATTCATTCATTCATTTATTCATGAACGTGTGTATGTATGTATGCATGTATGCATGTATGTATATATATATATATATATATATATATATATATATATATATATATATATATATATATATATATATATATATATATATATATATATATATATATGAATCTGTCTATCAATTTATCTATCAATACTTTCAATTTTTTTTTTTTTTTATGAGCAGTAGAACTTGGCCCAGAAACGGCTCTCTCTCTCTCTCTCTCTCTCTCTCTCTCTCTCTCTCTCTCTCTCTCTCTCTCTCTCTCTCTCTCTCTCTCTCTCTAAATATTTTTCTCGCTATATATTTTTCATGCTTACATTTTTCTTCATTTTTTTCTTTTTAACTTTCCCTAATCCTCTCCCCTTCGTAGATATTTTTTCCCTCTTGCTCATAAAATCTGCCGAGTACAAATGTTCCCCGGTGCCAAAAATAAATGGATAAACGTATGCAACAAATATATCAGAAAAAAAAAGTAGAATGTACATGCAAGTAAATTTTCCTGACATAAATTTTCCGTTGGTGTAAATTTCTGTTATCGTCAAATTGAAAAGAAAGAAAGGAAGAGAGAAGAGGAATATAAGAAAGAAAGGAGAAGATGGATATGGAAGAAAAGGAAGAAGAGGAAAATGGAAAAAAAGAAACAACAACAACAACAACAACAATAGAAGAAGAGGAGGAGGAATAAGAAAAAAAGGAAGAAAGAACAGGAAGAAAGAAGATGGAAGGAAGACAAGGAAGAACAAGAAGAAGATTAACAACAACAACAACAACAACAACAAAAACAAAAGCAAGAAATACAAGAAAAGAAAACAACACAAAAGAAGAAAAGAATACAACACAGATAAAAAATTATGCAAAAAAAAAAAACGAAGAAAAATGAAGATGCAGATGATGATGATGATGAAGACGAAGAATGCAATGAAGAATAGCGATGGGGAAACATTACACATCTATGGGAGAAGCGAAATTACCATACCCTCGCAATAAAACTAACGAGAGAGAGAGAGAGAGAGAGAGAGAGAGAGAGAGAGAGAGAGAGAGAGAGAGAGAGAGAGAGAGAGAGAGAGAGAGAGAGAGAGAGAGAGAGAGAATCACATCCGCAACCAGAGACACAAAGAATGACGTATCAGCTCTGGATGCTTAGGCGAAAGAGGCGAATTCTCAAGTAATTTTGGGCCACAATGGAAAACAGATTAGGTTGGTACGCCTGACCGGTCCGCTCTTTCACCGCCAAACAAAAGACGGCATAAAGCGCCTATTTATGAAAAGTATTTGAACGGCAGGGCAAGAAGGAAATGGTTGTTTTATTTCTCTTTCATTTATTTCTTTTCTATTTTTTTTTTCCTTTCTTTTGGGGGGGCATTATTTTTCAAGCGGAAACGATGCAATAAATTCTGCACGTGGGGAGGGAAGGGGTAGGGGATGGGGATGGGTGGGAAGGGGGAGGAGCGAGTAAAATCATGCTTTCCACATCTTGAAGCGCCCCAGCCAGTCATGCATCCGGAAGCTCGCCTGGGGGGGAAACTGGGAGGGATGGAGGAAGGGAAAGGAAGGATGGGGAGGAGGAGGGGGCTTGCCTGGGGAGGGAGCTGAAAGAGGAA
Source organism: Scylla paramamosain (assembly GCF_035594125.1). Lineage (NCBI taxonomy): Eukaryota > Metazoa > Arthropoda > Malacostraca > Decapoda > Portunidae > Scylla > Scylla paramamosain. The sequence goes on from NC_087160.1 coordinate 20,895,639, forward strand.
GGCTAAGGATAGGTGGGGAGAGAGAATGCGAGTCTAGGGATGAGAGGAAGGAGGGAGAGAAGCAGGATAAAGGAGAGGGGGAGAGAGAGAGTGAGGTTTAAGATGAGAATAAGGGGAGAAAGGAAGAATCGTAGAGTCGGGGAGAAAGAAGGCGAGGCTGAAGAAGAGAGGGAGGAAGGAAAGGAAGGAGGGAAAAGGAGGAGTTTAGAGTTATTTCTGGGATGGAAGCAGATGGTAAGGAGAGGCAGAAGAAGAGTAAGATGGAAGAGGTAAGAGAAAGAAGAGGAGTTATTGGCAGGGTAAGGGAGGCATCGAGGAAAACGAGGGACGAGGGTGAGGCCAAAGAGGGAAGAGGGAATAGTGTAGGGAGAGACGGAGAAGGAGTATGATGGAGGAGCTGGGAGAGGAGAGGGGCCATCAGGGTGAGGAGGCGCTGGAGGAGACTAGAGATCCACATGGGAGGCGGGGAAGGGAAGCTGCAGGGATGAGAAGGGAATGTTTTGTTGTAAATGCGTCAGAGGAGGGCGTATCCTGTCTGTGCTGCGTCACGAGCCGGAGGAGAAGGAAGAAGCTTTGTATCGTTACTTAAGAGTCGGAAACACAAGTTATCTATCACAAGTGACGCACAGATGTGTTGCGTCACGGGTGTCACGGGAATGCTATGTGTTGTGGTGGTAAGGACTTGTAAAAGGCTAGCAATATTTCACTTTCCCACTGATAGCGCCAACGGTGAACATTCAGCTGAGAGAGAGAACATACACACACACACACACACACACACACACGTCAATGCAAGATACAAGTCAGTTTATGTTAGATTAATAGAGTCAAAGAGGAATGGTGTACAAGTCTTTACTTGCTTGTATTCTTGTTTGTAATGTAGAGTTGCCCCTGGTGTGCTCAGGGTGCCGCAAAAGATGCCAGTGATGTCAGAGAAACACAGTAGAATCAACAGGATACCATATATTATATAAATACTGAGAATACAAGAGAGCGCTAGCCGCCAAGCCTTATACCGGAGCCTGGGCCAGACGCCACTGCGGAGGTCGGGACAAGGCACGCGGGAGATGCCACACAGTAATCCCGCTAAAACGAATGAGGGGCGAGAACCGTCTCTATACATGAATAAATAACAACAGCACTACTATAATGGAGACCCCACGCTGAAAGGTACCTTCTTTTCAAAAGTTCCTACATGTGGTCACTTCTGGTCTGATTTATGGGGACGTTGTGACGCGACACTCATACATTAATTATCCCACTCATGCGCAGCTAGCCACAGCGAGCGCCGATAAAATAACACTGGAAACTATTATGACGTGAATGATTAAATATTAACAGCAAGAGAGAGAGAGAGAGAGAGAGAGAGAGAGAGAGAGAGAGAGAGAGAAAGGCACCTTCTTATGTCACTAATGAACGGTTATTTCCTCGGCTCCCTAACGCAGCCTTGCTCCAGTCTTGCCTTACCTATCCCAATCAGTCCTGCTCTCTCTCTCTCTCTCTCTCTCTCTCTCTCTCTCTCTCTCTCTCTCTCTCTCTCTCTCTCTCTCTCTCTCTAACTAACTAAGGGGAAGACTGGACAAACATAGATACGGAAACAAACTTACAAATATACACCACACTATAATAAGCTACCAATAGGTAAACACAAAACAAACACACACACACACACACACACACACACACACACACACACACACACACACACACAGCACGGCACAATACAAAGGTTCAGCAAGATTGGGGGAACACTGTGAAGGCTGGAAGGCATCATAGGGGTAACAAAACACAGGAGGAGGTGAAGAATAATACCAGGTGGGGATGTGACGGACAGTCCAAGGGGCGCGGAGAAAGAGAGAGAGAGAGAGAGAGAGAGAGAGAGAGAGAGAGAGAGAGAGAGAGAGAGAGAGAGAGAGAGAGAGAGGGAGAAATATAGGCAGATAGAGTGAAGAGATATGGAACCCTTAGTAAAGTGTTAAGAATGTGGGAATTACTCGAGGTTTTCATCAAATGTAGAGAGAAAGTAAAGCGAAGTGACTGAAAGGAAAGCAGAAGAAAAGAGAGAAATGTAGGGAGACAGAGTGGAAAGAGCATATGAAGGCTTTACAGGAGTATTAAGATATATGGAAGGTTCTGGAGATCATTGCAGCAAGAGAGATAGAAAGAGAGAGAGAGAGAGAGAGAGAGAGGTAGAGGGATGCGGATGGCGGGTGGAGAGAAAGGGAGAAATATGGAGAGATAGAATGGAGAGACTACGGAGGTCTTGGAAGAGTGTTGAGAAATGTGAAAAGCTCTGGAGATTACAAGAGAGAGAGAGAGAGAGAGAGAGAGAGAGAGAGAGAGAGAGAGAGAGAGAGAGAGAGAGAGAGAGAGAGAGAGAGAGAGAGAGAGAGAGAGAGAGAGAGAGTTATTTCTGCTCTAGTTCTAGCTCTCCTCAAACACACATGAATAAATAAATAGACAGATAAATAAATAAATAAATATGATAAATAGATATGAGGAAGCAGAACAAAGTGGGAAAATAGGAAGCAGGATTTCAAATGAGGAAATGATTAGCAATGGACGTTCAGAACAAAAATACGGGAGCAGCATAGTGGAGTCAAGTACACCTGTGGGAGGCCGCGATTACAGGTGGCTCGCTAATTAGAGGGTCTTCGCTAATTAGGGATAACTCAGGGATTGGTGAAGCTGGCAGAGGGAAGGCGAGGCGAGTGAGTGAGAGTGAGAGTGGGAGAGTGATAGTGGGAGAGCACATCCTATCTGATCTGTATGCTTCTCTCTCTCTCTCTCTCTCTCTCTCTCTCTCTCTCTCTCTCTCTCTCTCTCTCTCTCTCTCTCTCTCTCTCTCTCTCTCAAGCCTCAGGTCACGGGTGATGCTTCCGTCCTCGTCATTCTTTTTTTTTATTTTATTTTCCATTATTCATTTTTCTTCGTCTCTTTGTCATTCATTTAAAATTTTCACCGGCTATGCATCCTCTTGTTGAATGTTAAATGGAATTCGCAGTATTAATAACCTTTCTTCGTCTACCACTTCACTTCTGTTCACTAGTGTTGGCTTACTTGTTTTCTTCACCGTGGACTCAAAATCTCGGTCTCCTTTTCCTTCTGTAAGTGAAATTCGGCTTGTTCTTCATCTTATGCCTTAAAATTTCTCTATGTTTTCCTTCTGTAAGTAAAATTCGTCTTCTTCTTCATCTTATACCTTAATTTTTTTTTCTTTTTTTCTTTCTTTCTTCTGTAAGTAAAATTCGACTCCCTTTTTTCATTGTCATTCATTAGCATAACTTTCGTCTACTGTTTTTCTTACTATATATATATATATATATATATATATATATATATATATATATATATATATATATATATATATATATATATATATATATATATATATATATATATATATATATATATATATATATATATATATATATATATATATTTTTTTTTTTTTTTATACCAAACGTATTGCTGCAGTGACTGTTATATTTTCATCTATCATTTTTCCATTCATGACAGTACGGTAATTATTATTATTATTATTATTATTATTATTTTTTTTTTACGTTATTGCATGAATGTCTGTTATCGCGTTCATCATGTTATTTTTAGATATTCTTCTATTTTCGTATCTCTTTCTCCCCTACTTTATTTTTTCATGTGTTTTCCTCTATTTTCATCTTCCTTTCTCTTTTATTCTATATTATTTTTCGAACAATTTTTCATTATATTTGGCTTCATTTTTTTTTTTCATTCATTTAAAAAGAATATGTTCTATACTTTTTTTCTTAAT
>NC_087160.1:20901931-20911931 GCF_035594125.1 Scylla paramamosain
TTTAACCCTATGAAGTCTTCTGCCCTTCACCTCAGTCTCCATTGGGTCTCAGTATTGCAATCAGACGCACAGGAGCAGGCAGGCTATTCACTCTTTAAGCTCCGGTAACAAAGCAGATCAGTGGAAGGGAAACAAAGGAGAGAGAGGAAGGAGTCTTGCGTGTGTCGTAGAGGAGGTAACCTGATGCTGGAGCAGCGAGCCACGGAAACTTGGGAAATATTGACAAGGTGTGTAATTTGATTTCTCTCTCCCTCAGATCTGTCCACACTTAACCGACACACACACACACACACACATATATATATAGACGGACGGGAACACACACTGGTGCACACGCTGGAGCGCACACACACACACACACACACACACACACACACACACACACACACACACACACAGTTAAGTGAAACCTTCTATTTTGCTATTATACGTATGAAGAAAACTATCATTTATATAATATCGTTTTTATATTTTATTACTTCATTAGCCTTTTCCTCATTATCCTGAAAAAATTAAATAATATCGCTTTTTATTTATCTTCTGATTATTGTTTTCCTTATTATCTGATGATATATACATATACATATATATATATATATATATATATATATATATATATATATATATATATATATATATATATATATATATATATATATATATATATATATATATATATATATATATTGTAACTTACTTTCTCTCATGTATCATCTCATTATCCTTCTTTTCCTCTATCATGAAAAAAAAAAACATTGATATAGTACAGCTTTCCTGTTAATGTATCATCTCATCTTTTTTTTCTCTCTAAAGGTTTTTCTTTTCTTTACGTATCATCTATTCTGTCATGTGAAGCATAAGGACACCACAGGGCTTCTAAAACATGGTAGTGATTTCCTTTTTATGTATCACCTATCTTTTAAGTTGTGAAATGTAAAGACGCCAAGAGAATTCTAAAAAAAAAAAAAAAAAACGTTCCATGGATTCCCCACAAATAGCGTTACCCCGTTTAATGCATGTACTGTGTGGGAGGCGAGACAGCCGAACTCCCCAGTGTCTAAGCCGCCCCTAGTCCATCTCAGGAAGGAGCTTCAGCCGCTCTGTAATCTTATTAGGACTGAATAAATTTATCAAGACCTGCCTTGTGAGAGATGAGCCCGGATTTCCTAAGACAGCAACCCGCTCCTGCTGGAACGCACGCTGGGAAAAGGTGTCGCCTCCAATGTCACGCCTGGCGGTGATCATCGCGGTGAAAATAACCCAAGACTCCTGTTGCTCTAATTCCTGGTTCTAGCAAGCTTGCGGGGGTACCAAGCTTGTGTTGCTGAGTTTTAAAGCAGTTTTGTGCCTACTTTATTTATTTTCATCTTTTTCATTAAGCTTACATTCCATTAAGCATTGGTCTGGACAGCTCCGACTTCCTGATGCAAGCTCGGGGAAGAACCAAGATTGTGTCAATTGGTATGGAAGATGTTTTTCTGCTTACTTTACTCATTTTACCTTTCTTGATTACGCTCTTGTTTCGGTACGGTCGGTAAGGTATTATACAGATATTGTCACTCTTTTTTTAATCACATACATAGTTACATACTGTTACATATAAGTAATAAATAGAATTCTTCGCAGGCAGAAAGCTGAGGGGTACTTAGTGTCCGCGAAATAATAAAGATCAATATAATGAAATCCGCATAAAATATCAATAAATATTATAACAGAAAAATTAACAAATATGAACAAATTACAAAAAAAAAAGTTCCAGAGATACAATACTATTTAACAAAACAGACGTCCCTGCAGCGCCGCACCACTGCAGGCAAGACAAAGATGGACCATGGGAGCTTTGAGATATTCATTCTTTTATTCCATTAATTTTGAGGAAAGAACGAGCATCAGGCTTCCTCAAGCTCATCCATACCCAGAGTGCTTTGCATAATGGATGGCGCGGCAGTGAAGGATGGGAGGCGCGGTGACGGAGAGGAGGCAGCTGATGCGGAACTGTCATTGTGAGTTTGTCCATGCGGGGAAGTTTTCCTGCTGCGTCATGTGGAGGATATCGTATTTAATAATTTGACAGCTGTTTATTGAATTTTGTTTTTGTTTGTTGCTGTAATACTAAAAATCTAATTGTCAGTCTGGGAGAAAGGGCGTTTTACCAGATCCAATCACCACTCGCTTCGCATTCTGTCTGAAAGCTGCACAGAATTCTACATTGTCGCCAAGCTGTTGAGTGCAGGAATTCCGGCAGCAGGATCGTTACGCCTAATCTTACGCACCTCAAAGGGCTGCACCGCGACTCCCCTCCGTCAGGCTGAGGGCGCCGGCTTGACTTACAGCTGCCTGCATACATCACTGATTGACGCCTCCCGCGAGTCCCGTCACCGACCATCCCGCCACCCATCACTCGCACACCCATATCCCTTCAACGCCACCGCCACCACCACTACTACCACCGCCGCCTCGTTATCATCGAATCCGAGCACAGTAATCGTGAGTTATTGCTCACGAAATACTGTCTGATATATTTCAGGCTTGCAGTGCGGTCCAGTGATTAACGTTACACCGCTAACCACCTAATGAACGACTCGCAGCCAATTCCCCGAGGCGAGAGGCTGCGGCGCTTCCACGAGGGTTCTCCTTTAGTCTCCCTCCAGCTCATGCCAAATGGAAAACGTTCTCTACCTTCAATTCCCATCCAGGTGCCTCCGCCGCGACACTGCAGCTCATGGCGGGTTTGCATGACGGGGATGACATGCACAGGTGTCGTCTCTGCCCTGCCATATTCACCCCTGTCACGTCCTCTCCTCCTCGTCTCTACGCACCGTCACGTATCTTTTCCCCTTTACCGTCTTCCTTCGTTTCCGTTATTTGCCCTTCCTCTATCTGGTCACATTTTTAGTCATACATTTTTTTTTTTTTTTCCAGTCACACTCCTTTCCTCCTTCCAATATTTTTTTCCCCGTTCAATCAATTTCGTTATATATCCCGTCACACTTTTTTCTTTCCTTTTACCGTCCCATTTCCTCCCTTCCCTCAGTTACACCTTCAGTCAATCCGTCAGTTTTTTTCCCCCTTTTACCATAACATTTCCTTCCTCTGCTCAGTCACTCCTCCAGTCACCCCGTCACGTCACACACTCCCTCCACTCACCAGTCACGCTAAGGTTATAGCTTCACAGCGTCTTAAAAGGAGACACCAGTAAACAAGAGTTATAAATGCAGAATCCTTAAGCAACATTCGTCTTAAAGGAATTCGTAAACAAACTTGATGTATATTTTCGCCTTTACGTCTTCCTGTTTACGAAAAAAGATAAAAATAAACCTTGACACGAGAGAGAGAGAGAGAGAGAGAGAGAGAGAGAGAGAGAGAGAGAGAGAGAGAGAGAGAGAGAGAGAGAGAGAGAGAGAATGCGTGTGTGTGTGTGTGTATCTTTGACTGAGGAAATAGAGAGGAAGTCAAGAAATAGACTACAAAAAGGCGCATAAAAATAAACAAACAGTCTGTAAAGATAGGAAGGAGCGAGGCAGCGACAGAAATCTCGGGCGAAAGGAGCGAACGCGAGGGAAAAAATAAATATAAATTCGAAGGAAAAACAGATAAGAGAAGAGAAGGAGAGCGATAAGGCAGAGAGAGAGAGAGAGAGAGAGAGAGAGAGAGAGAGAGAGAGAGAGAGAGAGAGAGAGAGAGAGAGAGAGAGAGAGAGAGAGAGAGAGAGAGAGAGAAATCAAACTCTAGGAAACTTGTCGGTCACTCCTCTCCACCTGTCTCTTCTCTTTCTTCCTTTTGTTTCAGGGAGAGAAAAAGGCGGATACAATGTTACTGCTCCATCGTCTCCATTCTCTCACCGCTCCTCCTTGCATCCTTCCATTATTCTTCTCCCTTCCGTCTTCAAGTCACTGTTACATCTTCCTCTTCCCTCTTCTGTTCCTTGTTCCCCTCATTTTTCTCGTCTTACCTTTTCTATTCACCTTTCCTATTCTATCTTTTCTTCCTCCTTGTATCCTTCCATTATTCCCCTTTTCGTGTTTTCGCCACTATTACCTTTTCCTCTTCACTCTTCTGTTCTCTGTTTCACCTCGTGTTTCCCTTCTTACCTTTCTTATTCATCACACATGTTCCATTTTCTCTCCCTTTTGCCTTTCTTTCCGTTCCTTATCCTCCTCTTTCTTTATCCCCATCCATTTCTCCTTATCTTCTATTCTCTATCCTCCTATTCCAGCTCCTTTTCCCTTTGTCCTCTTTTCTTTTTTTCAACTATCTAACCTTCCCTATCCTATTCCATTCCTCCAAGTCTTTCTCTTCCGTCTCCCTCTCCTCCACCACCTTCCCCGTCCCATCTCATTCCTCTCTTCCTTGTCCCTTCTTCCCGTTCCTTATTCCCTTGTCACAACTTTTCACATCCATTCCTCGAGTCAGGGTACGCGAGATGAAAAAGAAAAAAATGGGAAGGTGAAAAAAAAAATATATTAGAAAGAAAAACTCAGGTGGAACTCAAATTAGCCCCGAAAAATTGACCTGACGGACCTCATCTACATTAGGTGAAAAATAGGGGAATCATGAAAGGGAATCCTAATACAACAGCACGCTGGTATTTGCTTTGTGTCTGCGCCTCACCTACGTGTTGAAATTAATAATAGTAGAAATAATAATAATAAAACCAGTATTAATTTCAGTGTCTCATAACTGCGGCGGAGCGTTAACTTTGTATTTAATGAATCTATATGCATGTTTATTTATTTATTTTTTGTTTTGTTTTGTTTTCATTCTTTATTTTTATCTTTGTCTCATTATTTTATTTGCGAGAGAGAGAGAGAGAGAGAGAGAGAGAGAGAGAGAGAGAGAGAGAGAGAGAGAGAGAGAGAGAGAGAGAGAGAGAGTCACATTTTTGTCCATTTTATTCCCGACCAGAAATCCGTCGGTCGGTAAGGTCCCTCCCCGCCTCCCACTTTATGGTACACTGAACTTTATATACTTTTCCTCAAATTTATACCCATCCTATTTTTTTTTTTTTATTCTTATCAGAATTTTCTCTCCTTTTTTCTCATTCTTGCATTGGAACATACCATTTTTTTATTTCTTTTTTTTTGTTGTATTATCGCGAGGAAACCCATTTTTTTCCCCCTCTCTTCTTCGTCTTCTTCGTTTCTCTTTTTTCTTGTACTCGTTTCTCTTCTTCTTCTTCTTCTTCTTCTCCCGGGACAAGCTTATCTCTTCGTATTTTATTTTATTTTTCTTCTTCTTCTTCACCTCCCGAATCGTGCGTATATTGCAAGCTTTCCTCTGCTTCTACTTTCTTTTATTTCCACCTCCTGTAACGTGCACAACTTTCTTTCTTCTTCTTCTTCTTCTTCTTCTTCTTTTTGTCCTTCTTCGCTTACGTTCTCTCTCTCTCTCTCTCTCTCTCTCTCTCTCTCTCTCTCTCTCTCTCTCTCTCTCTCTCTCTCTCTCTCTCTCTCTCTCTCTCTCTCTCTCTCTCTCTCTCTCTCTCTCTCTCTTTGTTTTCTTCTCCTCTTGTAATTATTATTTTCATTTTTTATCCTGTTTTTCTTAGTCACGATTATTCTTTTTTTGTTCTTGCTTCTCTTCTTTCGCTTTTTCTATTCTTTTTTTCGGACGATATTCCTTTCTCTCCTTTTTCTTCTCACCTTTTTACTTTATTTTTTCATTCGTGTTCTCTTTTTTGTTTTTGCATCTTTTTTTTTTTTTTTTTAGTATATTTCTTCTTTTCTTCTGTATTTCTTTATCCTCCTCTTCCTTCCACGTCGCCACCGCCGCCCTCCTCATTCTGTTTATGTTTCTGTTGAAGCTTCGACGTTCTCTTCTCTTTCTGAATTGTCTCACTGATGATATCCTCTCTTATTTGAATGAAATATATCTCTCTTCCGCCCCAGTCTTCCTCCCTCTCTTTCATTCCGTCTTATTTCTCACCACATCTTTCACGTCCATGTTTCTCTTTATATTTTAACTTTTTTTCCTTCTGGTGCATTGTGATTTATTTATTTATTTTTTTGCTGTGAAACATGAACTCTTCTCAAGCATTTTTTTTTTATTTCTTAGAGTAATTGGTTAGTCTGAAAATTGTCTTGCTGTGAAATATTTCTTATTACGTCTATTTTAGTCATTTTTCGTCTGATTTATTATTCTAATGCAACAAATTTAACGTATAAATAAATCTATTATTTTACGTATGTTTTGTTTAGCTACATTTTGTTCATTGCCTGTGCTTGAAAAATCGCCTATCGCGTCTATTTTGATTATTTTCGTATAATTTCCGCCTCCATTCCAGGAAATTTCAAGTGTAAACAGCTGTGCTTTTTTGCTTTGGGTCTTCGTTCACCATATTTTGTTCACTTCACTTGGAATTTCTTTTCTTTCCACGGAATCTCACAAGTACACCAACTATTCTCATTTTTACTCGACATTATTTTTTCCTATACAAGTTTTCCTTCCCAAACTTTCTTGCTCGAGTCTTATTTTTTTTCTCTCTCTCCCTTCTAGGTCACAGCTCTCCTTTCTCTCCTTTCCCTCTGTCTCTCACCCTCTTCCTCTCTTGTTACCCTCTTGCCCCCAACAGCCGCTCCTCCCTCCCTCCCTCCCTCTCTTCCTCTCCTTCTCATCTTCTCCTTCTAAAACTATCTCTTTCTCCTCCACATGATATTACTTTGCGGAAAGTTATGATATATATACTGTACCACTTGTCTGCCTATCCTTACTTTATAAGTCCGAGTAAGGAACATATTTCTCAATTTTTCCTGTTTTGTAGATAAGTAAAAAGCGTGGGGTTAAAATTTATCACCTGAACACTCCCGTCTGTTTTAATTACCTTTCCTAAATTGCTTGGAATACCGCGTCTCATTCATTCCTGTATTTTTTTTGTTTTTGTTTGTTTTTCTGTATTACGTTAGTTTTGTTATTACACTTTGTTCGTTTTAAAATGGCTTAATTCTTCGCTCCTTTTGCGTGCTTGTGATGGGTGTGTTAGTAAATATATTATGTTCAGTTTATGGCATTCCGCGTAATTGCTGTACTTCACCAGTGCATTGTGTGTGTTAGCTTTGTTTTATTATTTTATTCCTTCTAGCTGGTACAATATTCTGCTCCTTTTGCGTGCTTGTGGTAGATACGTTAGTTAAAATGATACGTTCAGTTCACGACAGTCCGAGTAATTCTTGTACTTCTTCAGGGTCTTCTTTGTCCGTTTTGTTAATTATATTTTCTTCCTTCTCCGTAGTCAGCATAATACGCAGCTCCTTTTGTGTGCTTGTGCTGAGTTAGTGAAGCTACCGAAAATATTACGTTCAGTTTATAACATTCTGGGGAGCAGTTGTACCTCATCTCCCCTTTGTATAAACAGTGTCCGCAACTTTGTGTTTAGTTATTAATGAAATTTAGAGGTAATTCAACATATCAGGGAGGGAACGCTCTCAAGTTTACGTATAATATTGTTAATATTCTTAGAGAGAACAAGTGAGAAGACGCGGAATTTGAGGATGGTGTGTGTGTGTGTGTGTGTGTGTGTGTGTGTGTGTGTGTGTGTGTGTGTGTGTGTGTGTGTGTGTGTGTGTGTGTGTGTGTGTGTGTGTGTGTGTGTGTGTGTGTGTGTGTGTGTGTGTGTGTGTGTGTGTGTGTGTGTGTGTGTGTGTGTGTGTGTGTGTGTGTGTGTGTGTGTGTGTGTGTGTGTGCGTTTTCCCTACTGTCCCGACTAGAAGCTATAAATTAAACCACTGAATCCCCAGCCTCGCATTAGCTCACCAATTCAAGGTCGCTGAGGAAGACGTCCAAACACTCCGCTGATAAACAGACCACGGGAAACTTGCGTCCAGGAGCGGGAAGGGAGGCGGCCATGACCTGGATATGTGGAACAAGTGGCGTGGCCTTCTGGGTAATATTAGACGGTCAGACTAAACAGTGACCGCTGGATATCCGAAATTAGCACATCTGAGGCCTTAGGGTGCCCTTCACGGCCCCTTAAGAGCCCTAACGCTGCGAAGGGAAGGAATAAGGGCGGCCGACGGCTTACCCAGGCCACCCTGCTTCTCACTTTTATTTTCACCCTGACTCTCTTTCTTACCCTCCCTCACCCTCATCCAGCTCTAGGGAAAAGTAAGGCAAAGTTGAATTTAAGTAACTCATGGTGATATAAATTCAAGTTAAGTGGTATCTGGGTGTAGTATAAGAAGTATACATAGTGATTCCTAAAACGATCAAACTAGGACTAATGCTTTGGGCGTCCGTAAGGTCTGTTTTTCAAAGGCTACAAAGACGCTTAGTCGAGCTCCTATGTTTTTATTTTTTTATTTATTTATTTTATTTTTTTTTTTTTTGTTAGAGTTGCTCTGGCCAAGGGCTACAAAGAGGCAGAATAAAAGACCCTCTGAGAAAGGCCGACAGCAAAAAAAAAAAAAAAACAAGAAAAAGGACTCACTGTCGAAAATAAAAGGCTTATTGAGAGAAAAAAAAACAAACATCGCAGAAAAAAAAATGCTGAATACTTTTCAGATTATCACTAAAAACACCACTGAAAACCACAATGACTCCCATGAGAGCCTGGTACAAGTTTCAAAGTTAAGAAGCAGAAACGTTTAAGAATTTACGCTCGGATTGGTTCCTGGGGCCAGACACGCGACCTTGACCCAGCAGCACGAAGCGACGCAGGCTGGGGGAGAGAGGGAGCAAATCGTATCCCTGTTAACAGTTCTTTTTTCACCTAGACAGCGATGGGTAAACTGTCACCTGTCTCTATACCGGGGCTGTTAAGCTCAATGAAACGGAATGAAACTTAGTGGCCTGGAATGAAAACGATGATGACCTTCAGGGGAAGTTCAACGTTTGATTAATTGACAACCCAGAGTAAATTTTTTATTTTTTTTTCAAATAAATATATATTCCATACAGGTGAGATTTCAAGGGGCGACAATTGTGTACTAAAAATATACTTGACAGAACTGCTCTATTAATTAACACCCCTATATTAAACTCCCTTTTAAATATTTCCACGCAGGTAATAATTCAAGGTGTGACAGTGATATACTAAAAAGATACCTGGCTGTATTGCTCATTTATAAACTTACTCTGTTTTACGCACCAGGTGGTGGAGGCGGGAAGGAATAAACTGGCATTCCAGGAACATAATGACCCGAGAAATTAGAGGCACTGGCAGGAATAGGCGACGCAATGCCTTTATAAATACGACCCATTAAAACACAAGCGAACACCTACTTGTATATTGCATGTCCATCTCTCGATCCATTCCTGTGCCGATGTTCTCCATGAAATCACTCACTTCGCTTCAGTTTGTCCGCCTTCGAGGATGATTAAAGGGAGGCACGGAGGGTGTTAGAGAAAAGAAAAGGAAAAGGAAAATGGATAAAAAAAGATAAGAATGAAAGATTTTGGGAAGGTAATACGGACTGTTAGAAGAAAGAGAGAAAAAGATGATAGAAAAAGGGAGATTATTAGGAGGAAGGAATAAAACGAAGATAGTCAAGACTGTTAAAGATAGGGAAGGGAAAGGGATGCTGGGAAAATACGAAAGCAAAGGGTAAATAGTGGATAAAATGAGAGGATGAGGAAAGAAGAATAAGGGAAGATAAGAAGGACTGTCAGAGAAAAGAAGGATAGGAAAGGAATGACAGAAAAAGAGAGCGGAGAAGAAAAATACTACGGAAAAATAAAGGATAAGGAAGAAAAAATAAGGGAAGATAAGACGGATTGTTACAGAAAGGGAGAGAAAAGAAAAGGATGATAAAAAGAGAAAGCAAAGGGAAAAAGAAAGGATAAGTTAGAAAAAAAACAGGGGAAGATGAGAGATGCTGTTAGAGAAAGGGAGGAAGAAGAAAGTAATGACAGAAAAAAAGAGAGAAAAAAAAGAGAAAGTATAAATGGTGATAGAAGAGTAAACTTTGCAAATGTGACCTAAGCTATGTAATGTGAATGTGTGACTTTTACGTGCCCTCCTCCTCCTCCTCTTCCTTCTTTACCACTACAGTAATACACCACACTA
>NC_087160.1:20916931-20949431 GCF_035594125.1 Scylla paramamosain
AAGAAGCTTTCCCCGAAATCCGACACGGTGTAATTATCCGCCACGTGCAGACATCCACCGCTGCGCATGAAACACACACACACACACACACACACACACACACACACACACACACACACACACACACACACACACAGCAACGCCATCTCCTCAAATATATGCGAAAAGAAATCATTCACCGGTGCTACAAAGAGAAGATGAAAAATGTAGGAACAAGTGAAACACGAGGCAATTCGTTTTGCATGTCCTGACACTCCCCTTTTGAACGAGTCTCGGGGGGATGGAGAAAATATTGATTTAAGGACTCCCTGAGTTTCCAGGAGATCGCTTGAGAGAATGGAAATCCAAATCAACTTTCGCCTTGAGGGAAATGTTAAAGGGCGGAGGTATGCCTGATCTTTTGGGTTCGTGCGGGGACAGAGGTGTGTGATGCTGGGACAGGTATAATAGAGAAGCATTGTACTGGTGTTCTTGGTATAATCAGTTCAATGACGCAGCACTGCAGGTAATGGTTAACAAGAAAGAAAAGTTCGTTGATGGAAGTAATATAATAACACAAATTGGTGATTATTCATTGCCTTTTACAAATATGACAGGTAGTTTAAAAGAAAGGCCCAATAAATCGTACAGTGAGGGCAGTTAAGCTCTCTCTTTATATCTAACTAATGTCGACAAAACTAAGCAGGAAATCGCACAAAAGAAAAAGGAACAAATGATTAATGAGATGCATACGTGGAAGGAAGACAAACGACATTGGCCCATACCATTAAACAAGCCAATCCGTGAAAGAACCTTGAGATGTAGAAAACTGAATCACATATTTACAAACTAGTGAGGGTGATTGATCCCTGTAGACTGTGAGTAGAAAGGGAAAGGCTTACCCGATAACCTCACCAAGCTCCTTTTTCGTAAGAATTAAGAAGCGAAACAACACAATACATATATACAGAGCGACCAAGACAAGGACCAGGAAGAGCAAGAGACGGGAAGGGTAAACCGAATCTCATTAAAGGAGAGAAACGCTTCTGCCACCAAGAATTTAGCTAATGGATGAAAGGCTGTGCGTCTATACCAGTAACGAGGCGTCCTCTTTACCAGGGGTACGGGCGTGCATATGCTTGAGGGTCACAATGTAACCTTGACGTTTGGTAGACGAAGTGGGTGAATCTGAGGCAGAGTCGGAAGTTTACGATTTTTTTTTCTGGTGTGGTCATCTTTGTTGCCATTTATAGCAGTGTATAAAGTTGTTTACCTTGAAAAAAAAAACATTAAAAAGAGAGAAAGGGGGGTTGGCAGTGTTTTCCCTTGGCCACTTAATTATTCAAGACTCTATACTAGCTTAAAAAATAGCTAAAATATTGCGATGAATATGAGAAGTACCGTCAGGTAGATATATGATTAAAAGCAACAATAAAAAGAACAGGGCTGAACTCAGAGAGAGAGAGAGAGAGAGAGAGAGAGAGAGAGAGAGAGAGAGAGAGAGAGAGAGAGAGAGAGAGAGAGAGAGTAAATTCAGCTCGGGGATGTCAGTTTTAATGGCACATGCCCGCAGCCGTGCTTGGTTCCAATAAATTCTCGCGGCCCTTCCCTCAGACCTCCCCTGCACTGCTGCCCTGCGTGAAAATTACCTTGGTGTGAATTTACCTGTTCTGGCATAAATTACCTGTAGGCCGATAATGGAAGACAACACAACTACCATTACCATTGTTATCATTGTTATCGTAGTAGTAGTAGTAGTAGTAGTAGTAGTAGTAATAGACGCAGCATTCAAGAGACGGGTTAATGAAATAATAACACAAAAAAACTTCTTTACCCTTTTTTTTCAGTAATTCATGGTCCCATCGCATCGTTAAGTATATAAAGATGGAGAGTGATGAATAGGAGAGGGTAATGGGTGGTGGAATGGGCTGGTGAAAAGTTATGAGGGGTGATGGTCGGTGTGGGAGGTCATGGTATTGATGAACAAGAGCTCTTAGTGATGGGAGGTATTGAGAGGTAACAGTGATAATGCTAGTAATAGTGAGTGATAGTGAGGGTGGTGTCAGTAATGGGATGATGGTGACGGGAGGTGTTAGGAGTTGACAGAAAATCATATAAACAGGGAATGGTGAGTGATGGTGAGAATTAATGAATAGTGATGAAGAGCATTGGGATAGATGGTGATGGGGGGACTAGTAGTGATGGCTTATGATGGTAGTGGTGAAGGGTATAGTGACAAGGAGTCCAGGTGGTGATGGAGTGGTGATAAACAGTAATAAATAATGATAGCATCTTGACATATAAATTCCTCCCTCAGACAGTTTCCTTTAAAATAAATAAATGAATAAATACGTAGGAAAGATTAATCAAGAAAAAGAAAACCAAGAAAGAACGAAGGTGGAAGAACGAACTGAACTACTGTACGAATCTCACACATCATCTTATAATTCTTTTGACGTTATGGACCCGGAGAGAGAGAGAGAGAGAGAGAGAGAGAGAGAGAGAGAGAGAGAGAGAGAGAGAGAGAGAGAGAGAGAGAGAGAGAGAGAGAGAAAGTAGCACCCATAAAGATTGTCTACGCTACCATACACCTGTCATTCCCACACACACACACACACACACACACACACACACACACACACACACACAAACTTGTTGCATTTACGTAATACTGTTTCTCTCTTTCCAGGATGGTGGCGGGGGGAGGGAGCGGGGGGTGGGGGAGGCGGAGCGGATGGTGAGGAGGGATGGTGGCAGGGACAGTGAGGCCGCGGCACAAGGACGAGGAGTCACCACAGCACTGATGTGTGTGGTGCCTCTGTTCCCCCTCCCTGCTGCTGCTGGTGCCTACTGACGAAGATCACCACGCAGAAACCTCTCACCACCGCATCACATCACCGCTTCACCACCACATACACCACACTACATTTACCCCCTCCAAACATTTACACCAGCACCACCGCACACCACAACACCACCACATACACCACACTGCACTTACTCTCCCAGACATTTTCACCACCACTACCACCACTCACCACCACAACTACAACACAATACGCAGCGAACCTTCTACCACTATCAACACCACCACAACTTTACAATCCCTACCACAAACAGCTACTCCACGAACATTTACACCACTACCACCACACACCACAGCACACCACCACAGCTACACCACAGCACAAAACAATCCATTAACATCACCATCATCACAATATCACCACCACACCACCTATTCCTCTACCTAACAAACACAGCACGAACACAAAACACCAATCGCTCTCAGCACCTGAGGGAAAAGAGCCGCCACCACCACTACCACCACCACTACAACCACCACCATCATCATCACCATCACCACCAGCGCCTCCTGAGCCATGGACGGAGAGAACAGAATAATCCTAAACGTCGGGGGAATAAGGTAGGTGATATGTTGTGGCCGGGAGAGAGAGAGAGAGAGAGAGAGAGAGAGAGAGAGAGAGAGAGAGAGAGAGAGAGAGAGAGAGAGAGAGAGAGAGAGAGAGAGAGAGAGAGAGAGACGCTAATGTATCATCTCACCTCACTTCTTTTCAATTGACCTCCACTCACCTCCTCCTTCTCCCACTATAAACAAAGAGATCAAACAAATGACCTACTCTCTCTCTCTCTCTCTCTCTCTCTCTCTCTCTCTCTCTCTCTCTCTCTCTCTCTCTCTCTCTCTAAGATCGCCATAATTTGCTGCTAAATGGATTAAAGGAAATTTTGGGTTATTTACTCTATTAGAATTTATTGCTTACATATTTCAGGCCAATAAATCTCAGCCGTGTCTAGACAGCGCCTGACAGGGAGGGAAGGAAAGAAGGGAACGTAGGAGGGAAGAGAGAGAGAGAGAGAGAGAGAGAGAGAGAGAGAGAGAGAGAGAGAGAGAGAGAGAGAGAGAGAGGGAAGGATAAAGGGATGAAGAGAGCAAGGGAAGAAATGGTAGGGAAATTAAAACTACCTCCATTTTCTACCTGCCATCAACATTCTTCCTTACTTAATCATTCTGGCTCTCTCTCTCTCTCTCTCTCTCTCTCTCTCTCTCTCTCTCTCTCTCTCTCTCTCTCTCTCTCTCTCTCTCTCTCTCTCTCTCTCTTGAAATGTACATACAGCACCAACACTCGTCATCCTTAGCTGCATCTTCCACATTTGTATCCCCTCCACCTCTCTTTTACAAGCCTTTACACACACTCTCACTGCTCCACCCGATATGCCTTCCCCCTCTCACACCCCCCTTGCTAACACCTGACTGACAGCCTTCCCATCTTTTTCTACCTCAACGCTCATTACTCACTCCCACACGTGCCCTATTTTTGTCGCTTCCCCTATGCCTAACTTCCTCCCACACCGTCCCGTATCGCTTTTCTTATCTTTTCCATTCCTCTTTCTCACCCCAAGGCACTCAAGTAACACTAACATCCCTTCGGCGTAAGTTTCCCACGCACACCCACGCACCACACACCCACAACTGACATATTCCTGTACCTCCACCTACACGAGTATGCTTCTATATCCTAATGGTCTCTTTCATGTTCAATCTTCTCTCGCTGCTTCAAAGACTTGTACCGGCTTTCACCAACACTCGTTTACTCCTTCTTTGACTTAGAAGTTGCTCCGTTTATCATTCCTTCCATGTGTGTTCCTAAAACCTTCACCACTGATCCCTAAGTGCTCCCTCTTTGCAGTTATTATAATCCACTGCTTCTCTCAACACTTTCAAGGCTTGTACCGTATTACATTAACACTCGTTTACTTCTCCGTTGAGTCATATGCTACTCCGTGTGTCTTATTCCTCCTTCTTTTTCTTCTTCTTGAGTAGTTCCCTCTTTACAGGTTTCCTCTTAATTTATTGTCTGTACCTCCGCTAGTTTCATGTAGTGTGTTATTATATTATCAGTATCATAGACAATTTGGTTTTTCCTGTTTCACATCTTCATTTTTTTCCTTAGATTTTTTTTCATTGTCGTTCTTTCAATGTGCATTTTTTTTCTCCTCTCTCTCTCTCTCTCTCTCTCTCTCTCTCTCTCTCTCTCTCTCTCTCTCTCTCTCTCTCTCTCTCTCTCTCTCTCTCTCTCTCTCTCTCTCTCTCTCTCTCTCTCTTATTGACTGTATTTTGCTTCGCGTTCTTCCATTTGCATTCCATCCTACAAGTTATTTTTTTTTTTTTTTTCTGTTCTGTGTCTTAATTTTTTTTCTTCGATTTCGTTTTCACCTATTATTTCAGGATGCATTTTTTCCCCTTTCTCCCTCTCTTGATCTCTTGACTGCATTTTAGTCCTCGCGTCCTTCTATTTGCATTCTGTTCTACGCCCGGCCATACTTTCTCTCATCCCACTAACGATGCGACGTACCCTTGCCGTCTCTTCCATCACTCTCATTCACCCCTCGTTCCTATTCAGTTCCCATTCAGAGTCAATCCCTCTACCTCTCCACACACTAAAACGCTGCTGCAACCTAAACTCTCTCTCTCTCTCTCTCTCTCTCTCTCTCTCTCTCTCTCTCTCTCTCTCTCTCTCTCTCTCTCTCTCTCTCTCTCTCTCCGTATCATACCTACCTACGCTCCTACGGCACTCTATTTCAACACGTTACAGTTTTCCCTACTTCGTACACCTTATAAATCACACACACACACACACACACACACACACACACACACACACACACACACACACACTTACCTTCCCATAAACATCCATCTCTTTCACCACCATACACACTTTCAACACATTTAAACCTTACTGGGCCTTTCTAACCCTTTGTTTTTTGTTGTTCTACGCCAGTATCCCTCATACATAAACAAACAAAAAAACTATCAAGTAACCCTTCTAGACACCAAAATCTACCTGTAACACCTTCTAAACATCCTCTAAACACGCCCCAAGTACCCATTCACACACACTCACCTTTTCCGCGCCCAGATTTGAAACCTACAAGGCAACACTGAAGAAAATCCCGGCCACCAGACTCTCCCGGCTGACGGAGGCGCTGGCAAACTACGATCCGGTGCTAAATGAATACTTCTTCGATCGCCACCCGGGAGTGTTCGCCCAGATTCTCAACTACTACAGGTAAGGATGCGCTGTGGTAAGGTATGGATGGCGGTGCGTGGATGGAGACTTCTTGCGTGTGACTGGATAAGAAGGAGGATTGGTGGGGGAATTGCTGTGGATGATAAGGTAAAGAAGAGGGTGATTGTCTGGAGGAAAGAGAGATGCATGAGAAGAGTGCATAAGTGATGAGGAACGAAATAGCGAGTGTTGAGTAAAAGGAAATGTTGGTATGGGCGATGTGGAGGTGACTAGAGAGGTGGGTGATTGTTGAAAAATATAATATATATATACGAAAAGGAAGGAAACTGCGAAGAGGATGACTGTTCGAAGCAAAAAAGAAGTGCTTACATCAACTGTTGAAAATGAAAGAAGTGTTCGTATACATGAATAAGAAAGGAAATGGCGAAAAAAGATGACAGTTCGGAATGAAAGGAAGTGCCTGCATGATTGATAAAGGGGTAAATGGAGAGGAGAGCGATTGTTGAGAAATGGAAGGAAATGTTTGTATGAATGATAAAGGAGAAAATAGAAAGGGAAGTGACTGATAGTGGTAAAGGAAGTGTTTGAATGGATGATAAGGAAGTCAACAGAAAGAAGGATGACTGTTGAAAAGTAAAAGTGACGTGTTTATGTGAGTGAGAAGGCAGAAAAACGAGAGAGAGAGAGAGAGAGAGAGAGAGAGAGAGAGAGAGAGAGAGAGAGAGAGAGAGAGAGAGAGAGAGAGAGGGGGGGGGATGATCGTTAGGAGATACGTCAAACTGTTTATGTGACACAGCGGAAGGAGGAAAAGACTGAATGAAGATAGTATTCGTATTCAGTTCTCTTGTGTCTTCAGCTTACGAGTAGGGACACGCTTCCGCCTCTGCATTCACCCCCTCCTATAAAGGACACAAGGAGCGGGTGTGTGCGAGGTAAGAGAGCTGAATGAACACGTGTATCCAGTATTCAGCCTCGCCCAGTGCTTGTATTGTCCCCCAGTGCTCTCTCTCTCTCTATCTGGACCGCTCTCAGTTATACTCGCGAATGGAATATCTGTGTATGCTCGTAGTTTAGCAAGCCTTTCTCGATGGAAGAATACGCTCGGAAAATACATTGGATAATTTCCAAACGATTCATCCGTGGAATGTAATCTCACAAGTATTACGAGAACATAAGATAAGAAGGGGAGCTGCAAAAAGCCAGTTGGTCTCCTTGTGACATTCCCCATATAGAAAGTAACTAATATCCATCTGTTATTCCTATCTATAAAACTATCTAATCTTCCTTTAAACCTCCTTATTGACTCGACATTAAGAACTTGATTACTGAGACCGCTTCAGTTATTAATGACTCAACAACTCTCTTATATATTTATTTATTATTTATGCACAAACAAAAGGAAAAGAGAAAAATAAGAGAAAGACCCGCCGAGGTGCCAGTATCTAAAGAACGAAGCCAAGTGGATTATTCAAAATAGGAGAATAGGTGTCTTATTGTCTTGCGTCAGATTGAAACAACACTGCAAATAGTTGTTTTCGAGGCGCACCAAGGAAAATATTCACCATTTCTCTTATACACACATCCACTGAGATTAGCCAAGTTGCTGTTTCCTCCTCCCTGACATGATGGCACGCATTCAAAAACGATTTTCTCTCTCACCACGACTACTTTCAAAATCCACTGAGATGATTAGCCAAATGTTCAAGAGTGCTTTTCCTATCAATAATATCGAAATCTTGTTAATTTGTTTCTAAAGCCGTAAAAACACCTGCGAACCACCAGCTAGAGCAGTTTTGAAAGTAGTGGAGGTGCGGTGCAGAAACGTTTCAGAATATGGTAAGATAACACCAAGAACAACGCAAATAACTGTCCTCGAGGCGCACCACGGGAAAGAAAATACGCTTTTTTTTCTTTGCCCACGCGCCATTTCCCGTCAGTCTTTGGTAAATGTTCCTCGCGCTCAGTTCGGCTTCCAGACTCATCCTTGAAGTCGTGATCGCCTCGCCCGGGTTGTCTGCACGGGATGAAATGCTCGATTGAAAAAGTGGCCTCGTGTCTGTCTCTTTGTGTATGTATGTATGTGTGTATGTGTGTGTGCGTTTGAGAGAGAGAGAGAGAGAGAGAGAGAGAGAGAGAGAGAGAGAGAGAGAGAGAGAGAGAGAGAGAGAGAGAGAGAGAGAGAGAGAGAGAGAGAGAGAGAGAGAGAGAGAGAGAGAGAGAGAGAGAGAGAGAGAGAGAGAGAGATTAAAACCAGTGTCTAAATTACCACTTTATTCTCAAATCCTTGTTCTCACTTTTTTTTTCTTTTTTCCTCTTCATTTAATCTTACTTATCCCGGTGATGCTTCTCTTCAATTAGCTCCGCCGCTCCTCCTCCTCCTCCTCCTCCTCCTTTTCCTCCTCCTCCTCCTCCTCCTCCTCCTCCTCCTCCTCCTCCTCCTCCTCCTCCTCCTCCTCACTCTTCGTTTTTCCTTCCTCCGACTCATTTATAACCATGTTTCTGCAATTTTCCTTTTACCATCCATCATATTTTTTTCCCTGGTTGTGCCTTCCCCTCCTCCTCCTCCTCCGCACCTCCTAATTGCCTCAGGTAGCATGGTCAGGTGATCGCCTCAGGTCGGATAACTTAATAATTGGATGCTGTCTAAGAAGTCCTTCATTATCTGCATATACTCAACTCTAATTACCTCTGCTTTTGCTTGAAGGGGAGGAGTAAGAAGAGGAGGAGGAGTTGTGAGTCAGAGGAATGGGCAGGTAGTAAGGAAAGGGAATGGGGAAACGATATGGGGAGAAAAGGGGTGAAAGGAAGAAAGGATGGGGAAAGAAATGGTGAGGGGGAAAACGAGAAAGTATATGTATGGTGTTTGACAGAGTGATTTAGGGAGAAGAGATGGTGTATTGTGTTATTCTGGCTCCGTTTAACTTATATCATTATTCCGTATTCCCTGCTCTGGACACTGCCAGCATCACTCTGGACATTCCTATTACTCCTCTACTCACTGCTATCACTGTTTTGGTCACTGGGATAATAGTTCCGACTCTAGCAGTTACTATTCCAATCGGCTGAATACTGTTATCATGCTATACTATGTGATATACTCGTAAATTCAACCCTTCCTGGTCTAGAGTCAGGATAGAGAGAGAGGCAAGGCTGGAGAGGAAGCATGGGAGGGATGACTCAAGCTCAAGCTGAGTTAAGAGGAGTCAAAGGAAGGTGCATGGGAATATCACGGTGAAGAGGATTGGAAATGATAAAGGGAAAGGGGTCCTTCCTTACTCTTCATGCTGTAAGAGGAGTCACAGGAAGGTAAGGTCAGGGTAAAGAAATTTTGAAATATTAAGGGGAATGGGCATCTTGTTTACCTTTCAAGCTGTACTCGTAAGGGGAATCGCAAAAAAAAATTAAAGTTTTCCGATAAAAAATTTCCCACTAATTTTCCCACCCCACATGAAAAGTAGAAGAAGGATATTGATATAAAAAGTATATATCAGGCAATAGAAAAAGTGTTTTTTTAAGTATCTTAAGTGAAGTATGATTATCATCTATACCATACGCTTAAGAACAATAAATAATATTTTACATATATACAATGGTTCTTTTTAAGTAATGAACATATTCCATTTATCGGATAAAAAAAAATTAATTGAATTTTCTTCACTTTTTAACAAACGTCATGTACACAAAATTTTAAAATTTATTCCACAAAAAAATGTCCCACTGATGCTGCAGATAACTAAATCATGAAGAGTAAAAGATGATCATTGATATAAAAAGTGAATATCAGTTGAATAAGTCTGTTTTAAGAATCTTCATCTTTTAAAAAACTAAAGTAGGTTGTGATTATTATCTATACTGCATAACTAAGGATTGTAATTAATATTTTACATATGTACAGTAGTTCTTCTTTAAATAAAGAGCATATTCCAATTATCAGATAGAAACTTTCACGCCATTTTTTTAATTGATTTTTTTTTTTTTGTACAGGTGTTAAAATAAAAAAAATAAATAAAAATTTGTTCAAAAATTTTCATCTGATAATTGGGACATGCTCTATTTAAAAAAAGAACCATTGTATATAGTTACAATATCAGAATTCTTAAGAGAGCAGCATAGATAAAAAAAAATTCACTTTCAAATAAAATTAAGACGCTTAAAACACTTTTTCGACCGATATATAATTTTTATATCAATATTTTTTTTTCCTATTCCTGATTTAATTGTCTGTAAACTTAGAGGAAATCTTTTAATCGCAAAAAAATTTTCAGTTAGAGGAAAATTTTTAATCGCAAAAAATTTTTCAGTTTTTTTGTACAGGTTCGGACCTGCGTTAGCAAAGGTTTCTAGCTTTACAAAAAAAAAAAAAAAAAAAAAAAATTCCGATAAAAGATTTTCCACCAAAGATTAAAAATGATTAAATCATGAAAAGAAAAAGAAGACTGATATAAAAATCACAGATCAATCGAAAAAGTCTAATATTTTAAGATTTTTTTAAGTGAATTATGATTATTATCTACACCACATCCCTAAAAACTCTAAATAATATTTTAAATATGTACAATTGTTCTTCTCTAAGTAAAGAACATCCCAATTAACAGCTAAAAAATTCAAATTATATTTTCTGTTTTGTTTTACTTTTTAACAAAGGTCGGTATCTGGACTCCCCAAAAAAGAATAAAAAATAAAAATAAATAAATAAATAAATAAGTAAATAAATAAAATTTTCAGATATATTTTACACTAAAATTACAGATCAATAAATTATAAAAAGTAGAAGAATAAGATATAAAATCGCGAAAGTGTGTTTTTAAGTATCTTCCCTTTTTAAAAAAGTGAAGTATGATTATTATCTACACCACTCCCCTAAGAACTCTAAATAGTATTTTACATATGCATAATTATTCTTCTTTAAGTAAAAGAAATTATCCCAATTATCGGATGAAATTTTTAAATTGATTTTTTTCGTTTATAAACAAAGATCTGTACCTGTACAAAATAAAAAAAAAAAATCCGATCAAAAATTTTCTACTAAGATTACAGATGATCAAGTCATGAAAAGTAGAAGAGTATTGAAATGAAAAATATACATCAATCAAATAAGTATTTTCTAAATTATCTTCACTTTTTCAAAAAGTGAATAATGATTATTATCTATATCACACTCATTAGAACTCTAAACAGTATTTTACATATGTACAATGGTTCTCCTTTAAGTAAAAAAGATACCCCAATTAACAGATTTTTTTTCGCTTTTTTAACAAAAGTAAAGTAAGAAGATCAAGGTAAAGAGATCTGGAAATGCTAAGGGATGTACAGTCTTTGTTTACCCTTTATACCATAAGAGGAATCAATGGAAAGTAAAAGTAAGGTCAGGGAGAAGAGGACTGGGACTGTTAAGGGGACTGGGGTTTTGTTTACTCTTCCTACCTTGATCAAAATAAGGGATTGGCCATTGTTGCGGGAGGTGGTACCTCAGCTAAGATAAGTGGCGGGCTATTTGGAAAACGGAGTGGCGGCTGAAAGCAGGCGCGGCGACTCGATGATAAGACGCGATATGTAAATGTGCTGCAGCGGAGAAAGAGGAGAAAAAACAACAACAACAAGCAGTGACAAGAAAAAAAGCTACACCTATTCACGAAACTTTCAAAAAATAAATTAGTCCTCATAAAACACCGACGAGATACGCACGCTGCTCTAAACTATGATAAAGAAAATAAAAAAAAAAAAAACATATCTTAGCATACATTACACTGAGAGAGAAAGAGCTATTTTCAGAGTAATATCGCAGAGGCTGCAGAGAGAGAGAGAGAGAGAGAGAGAGAGAGAGAGAGAGAGAGAGAGAGAGAGAGAGAGAGAGAGAGAGAGAGAGAGAGAGAGAGAGAGAGAGAGAAACGGATATTTTTTCAAGATAATTTTTCAGAGGAGAGCGAATTCTTAATGAGTTTTACCTGGCAGGCTTGAGATAAGTGTCCGCGGGGCCTGCAGGTGGGCTCAGGTGCTGGCTTCTCTCAGGCTGTGAGGAAGAGAGAGAGACTAATTCAGGTGTTGACTCTTCTAAACTTACCGTATTAAGTCTTGAAAAGCCGCTAACCCCCGTCGCTTACTCAAGGTTGAAAAAACGGCGGTGAATGTACTAGTAAAGTCAATATAACGTGTGGAAAGGTGGATTAAAGTAGAGTGGAGTATGCTTGCGTGGACGTCAACAACCACCACCACTACTGACCCCTCCACTCAACACCCTCACAACATATGAAGCCCACCATCCACTCTCACTCTCCCTCCATCGCTTCCCCTCACTTCTTCTTCCTCTCTCTGTTCCCTCTCTTCCTCTATTCAGCTTGCCTTTCCCTTTACCGCACCCACAAACACGGTCCACTGTCCCCTCTTCCCCTCTCTCCCTCTCCACTCCCTCTTAACTCCCTTCCCCGTGCCCTTCACTTAATACTTCCTTCCAGCTGTGATCACTCTCCCTGTATCATTCCCCTCACTTCCTCCCCCTCTTTCCCCTTATTCCGCTTCCCTGTCCTCTTTCCATTTAATTCCCTCCCTCACTACTTCCTTCCTTCCGTAATCACTCCCTGTATCACTCCCCTCACCTCTTCATCCCTCTCTATTTCCCCTTCTCCCCTAACCCTTTAATTCCCTCCTCTCTAGTTCCTTCCAGCCGTGATCACCCTTTCACCACCCTTTTCCAACTCTCAGCCCTCCCGAACCAAGGTCCTTTCCCAGCCAATCAGCCGATGTCACGTATCCTCACCCCACTTTCTCGTTCTCCTCTCCCTCAGAACGGGCAAGCTGCACTACCCGACCAATGTGTGTGGCCCGCTTTTCGAAGAGGAGCTGGAGTTCTGGGGCCTCGATTCGAACCAAGTGGAGCCCTGTTGCTGGATGACGTACACGATACACCGGGACACGCAGGTAAGTGGCGGGGAGGTGAGAAGTGGCCAGGTGAGTAAGTGGACAGGTGAGCAAGTGGGCAGGTAAGAATGAAAGAGGACAAGAAGTGATGGTGGTACAAGAGTTGAGTGGGGAGTTTAGTAAGAGAGAGCAGAAGAAATATTAAGTGATGCACGTAAGGGAACATTGAAGGAGAGAGGTGTAAGGCTAGAGAGGACAGGAAGGGATGGTGGTACAGGAGTTAAACGGGAGGTTTGTAAGAGAGAACAGGTGGGAATTCCAAGTGATACGTTAGGGAATATAACAGCAAGAGGTGTCTAGTTAGGGTTAAAGGAGCAGGGGTAAGAGTAAGGAGGGGGGGATAGGGTAAACAAGGCGGCATAGATAGGGCAGAGTGATACAGTTTCGCTTTTCACTGCTTTTGCTAGAGGCGAAAACTTGTGACTCAACATAGACAGACTTTGGTTGTTACATGCAGAGCTGATGCGTGTGAATGAAAGGCTTGCGAACACACACACACACACACACACACACACACACACACACACACACACACACACACACACACACACACACACACACACTAATTGCCTTGCCACTTTTTCTACCTCTTACACACTCTTATCGTCTTGGTCCATCTTATCCTTCTATTTGCTCAACATTTTCTCCATTTCCTCCGCACTTCATTCCTCAACTGGCGTTTTTTTTTTCCTCTTCCTCCTCCTCCTTTTCTTCCCGCTCCTTCCTTTCCCCTGAGCAAGTAAACACGGGCGAAAACACACAGCATAGCCCAAAAACTCCCACTGACTCGGAAAACTACCATAATTTCATTTTTTCCGCTTTCCCGCCAGTGTTCCTGTCTCGTGGTCCGCGGCTCTCGCTTGTTTTTCTCTCCAATTCTTCGCCACGTCTTTGTCTTAGGTTCACGTCTATTTTGTGTGTTTTAAAGGGGATTACAATTCCTGCTATGAATACTGATAGAGTTTAAGGATTTTTAGATTAGATCACATGGTTCGCGTATACTTTATTCTCTCTTCCTGTGGGCTTCTCAATCTTGCTTTAGGACAGTTTAGGGCCCCAGGGATTTTCCCGGTGTGAAATTTCATTTGTTTCACACGAGTTCTGAAATATATTTGTGTGTCTGCGGCCTTGTAGACAGCATGGCACGCTTCCAGCATCTCCTGAGTGTTTCCAGACTGCCTTATTCACAAATTGCAGTTTCCCATCAGGCGCCACACTCCCCTCTACCCTATTACTTTCAACACACGTCCCTCACTTAGGAGCCGAAACATTACATTGCTCTCTGTATCCGGTCCCCCACAGCTCCTATACCACCTCCAAATTACTTTATATCGCCATTAACCCTAAGTGCCGAAGACTGTTTGGCACGTTTTTTTAACACCGGGGTAACCATAATACGATTCTACTTGGCGAAAATAAGGTTACGTATATGGAAAAAAAAAGTTTGATTTACTCCATCACTCCTTGTACTGACTTTTGAAATTTGGATGTTGTCTGTAGATTAAATGCGATGAGATTAACCTGCTGTTCTTTCTTTCGTGTCTTGCATCCACCCAAACAATTCTCACTGCGTTTAGAGGTTACTGGACGACTACCATAGACAGATAAGATTAGCTTCCCGTTCTTTCTTTTGTCCCCTCTGTCTCCACGCAAAGAATTTTCACGCCTATGAACAGATAAAAGTAACCTATTCTAAACAATTTTCACCCTGCTAGAAGCTTACTCAAGAATGTCCATAGATAGATAGATAAGAATGAAGTCTGTTCTCCCTTTTGTCTTCTCTGTCTCCACGCAAACAATTCCCACAATACTAGGAAAGCACTGTGAAGAACGCTAATTTTGGATGATCATTCTTTTTTTTTTTTTACTTTTCTGGAACTGGGACGTCATAGAGCCTTTCCTTTCGTTCTTTTTGATGGCCTAAACCAATGCCCCTCTCACATAAAAAATATCTTAACGTAGTCCCTTTGCCTCATCTCTCCTGCAGGCGACTTTGGCCATCCTCGACAAGCTGGACGTGGACACCGATCAGCCGTCGGAGGAGGAGATCGCCCGCAAGTTCGGTTACGAGGAGGACTACCTCAACGGGCGCACGTCGTGGTGGCAGAGGACCAGACCGAAAGTGTGGGCGCTCTTCGACGAGCCTTACTCCTCCTGGATGGCTAAGGTCAGTCAGGCTCACGGTTGTCTATGGAGGGTCTCGGGGATTGGTAGAGGTCATGGAGGAGGAGGAGATACAAGAAGTTCAAAAAGGGGTTCAAGTCAATGAATCACTGCAAAGAGTAACAGGGAATTCACATCTGGTTGAATCAGTGGAAAGTAATCGAGGAATGGAGAGAGTCATTGCAGAATCACAGGATTACAAAAATGAATCATTGCCGATCACAGAGAATTAAGTGCACTGCCGATCACAGAGATTAAATGAAATGATGCTACGGGCGAAGAGTCACAGAGTGGCTCAAAAACATGATCATGGAAGTCACTGAAGAAGATAAGAAGATCATAGAGGGAATGTTTTCAAAGAGAGTCACCAGAGAAACAGGTGACTAGCGAGAGAATCACAGCGAGTACGAGGAGTCACAGATGAGTCACTGCGGGTCACGTGAAAAGGAACCAAGAGAAGAGTGATATGGAAAATTTAAGACTCACAGCAAATGAAGTGTAGTGGAGAATCAGCGAGTTACGGGGAAAAGACAACGAGTGAAGGCAAAAATGGAAGATCAAAGAGAAAGAGGTACACAGAATGAGGAGAGGAACGGAACAAACAGAGAGAAAGAAAACGGAGACACGTGAACATTTAGGCGAGGTTAAGGTCGCGAGGAAAGCAAGGCAAGAAGACAAAGATCAGATCGAAATACCGACACGTGGAGATACGCGAGGGTGGAGGAAAAGGCGGGGAAGTCAAGGCCGGAGCGAGAGATGAGCCAACATTAAAAAAATTTGTCCTGGATGGAAATTAATCAGGGAAGGCAGAGAGAGAGGAGAGGAGGAAATTATGCTGCCGGGTAACACGTCTGCAGGGAGGGAAGAAGAGAGGGAGGGAGGTAGGGAGTGAGAGTGCTAGGTGGTGTTGTGATGCAGCGTCCCTCAGTCTAGCGGGAAGAATACTAGGGTGGTGATGGTGGTGGTAGTGGTGGTGGTTGAAGGTTTTGTTGTTGTTCCTGCTGTAGTAGTAGTAGTAGTATTAGTAGTAGTATTAGTAGTAGTAGTAGTAGTAGTAGTAGTAGTACTCGTAAAGTAGTAGAAGCAGTAACAGTAAAGCAGCAGCCGTAGTAGTAGTATTAGTAGTATTGGTATTAGTAGTAGTAGTAGTAGCAGTAGTAACGTAATACACTACCCTCTAATTTACACTCCCTTACTCCCTTTCCTTTCATCACCTGATCCACGTCCTCCTCCTCCTCCTCCTCCTCCTTCCCTTTCATTACAAGAACCAAACCAAACATTATATATTACTCTTCCTTCGCTGCGCTCAGAGAAATTCCCTTCCGCCCCCGTGAGCCAATAACAAGCAACTTTACTATCTTCTCGCTTTCCTATTGGTCGCAGCCACTGACGCATGAGGGACTTTGATCTATTGTGAAAAAGTGTTTGATTTTTTTTTTTCTCTTCGTATTTCCTTCTCCGGGGATCAATAGAGTCTCGATCGGTTAGCAGGAAGCCTCTCCCGTCTTCTCAGAAAATGACGTTTCACTCAAGCAGGGCGAAAAAAGTTAGGGAGCTTAATAATAATGAAGGCACCGTACTCTTGATGATGATGATGGTGGTGGTGGTGGTGGTGGTGGTGGTGTGTGTGTGTGTGTGTGTGTGTGTGTGTGTGTGTGTGTGTGTGTGTGTGTGTGTGTGTGTGTGTGTGTGTCCTTTGCCTGCCTCAGTCAATAGGTTAGTCTGTCTTTATGACCTTCTGATTATGTGCTCTCTCTCTCTCCTCTCTCTCTCTCTCTCTCTCTCTCTCTCTCTCTCTCTCTCTCTCTCTCCTCTCTCTCCTCTCTCTCTCTCTCTCTCTCTCTCTCAGCAAGCTCTTACTAATCAAATGGCGTGTAGAGTGTTTAAAAGTTTGCTTTATTCAGTACCTTAAGGATGTTTTTAAGTTTTATGGAGGAGGAGGAGGAGGAGAGGAACTGCAAGAGATAAAAGTTAGAAATAACAGAAGAAAAATTTAACGAGGAGGAGGAAGAAAAAAAAAGAGGAGGAGGAGAAGGTATATGAGATAAAAACGGTTAAGAATAAAAGAGGAAAAATTAAATGAGGAGGAGGAGGAGGAGGAAGTGCAAGAGATAAAACAGTTAAAGAATAAAAGAGGAAAAAATTAAATGAAAGAGGAGGAGGAGGAAGAGGAGGAGGAGGAAATACAAAAATTAAAACAGGAATAAAAAGACCAAAAATTAAATGACCAAGAGAAGAAAGACAAGAAGAAAAAAAAAGGAGGAAAAAAGATGAAAAAAAAAGGAAATATGAATTCGAGTAAACGAGAGGACGAGTGGGTGACTTTTTCCGCCTCGCCTCCCCACCACACCGTAAAGTGACTTGCTTTACGGGGTTGTATTAAATTCTTTTTTTATTTTTATCTGCCATAGGCCTGACATCTTTTTCCAGGAAGGCTGTTACGCATCTCTCTACTAATCTCTCTCTCCTCTCTCTCTCTCTCCTCTCTCTCCTCTCTCTCTCTCTCTCTCTCTCTCTCTCTCTCTCTCTCTCTCTCTACGTGGCTCTTTGTCTAATGTACTTACAGCTATTATTATTTTTTTTCCTATTTCTTCCACTTACCACTACTTGAGAACCAATCTCTTCCTATCTCTCTCTTTTTCATCTATTAACCTTGAACCTATTACTCCTAGGCCTATCCTGATTACTATGCCTAAGGAACTTGTCTGTATTATCTTTTATATCCCTTACGCATGTGTGTGTATGTGTGTGTGTGTGTGTGTGTGTGTGTGTGTGTGTGTGTGTGTGTGTGTGTGTGTGTGTGTGTGTGTCATTAGTGGAAGTCCCTTTACGTAAACAAACTAAAAAATCCATTATCATCTCCCAGCCAATTGATTCCACCCTCACCGCTCCCTCTCTCCCTCTCCAAACGCCCCATCCTCTGCTTTTGACGAGATTGAGCGTGACCGACGACCTCGTTTATCTGGCTGGCTGTGATCGGCGAGCACCATCTACTTGATTGGCTGAGTGGCGCGCCCGTCCATCACAGCATCAAGAGCCGCGGAAATCCCACAACAGCGGTCAGATTGAAGTAAACCTGCACGCTACTTTGCACTTCGTCAATACTTTGCTTTGTGTCCTTACGAAACTTGGGAATTGGTGAATATTTAGTAGATCAGAGACTAAAGTTTGCGGGGTCCTACAGTAGCGGTCAGAATCAAGTAACTTGCTCTCACCTCCATTGTACCTTACGTTATCAGTATTAAGTCGGATTCAATGGCAGTCTCCTTACAAACACGGGTAGATACTTGTTAGATACTTAAATACCTGGATACCTGGATACCTAGAGACTTGACTGATACTTAGCAGGTTTAAAGGACTTAGGAATTGATGCAAGGGGATAAATACAAGTAGATAGAGTGTGGTATACTACTTTGATCTCTGAATATATACGTAGAGAGGCAACATAAAGCCTTCCCCCCAACCAATCATCCTTAGAATGTGACACGTTCTCGTTTTATCCCCGATTCACCGAGACTTGATGGAAGGAAGGAACTCAGCTTACGAACAAAGAGCAGGAAATTGTGATGAAGAAAGGTGTGTAAGTGAAAGATTGCATAAACAGGGACGTGGGGAATAAGAGTAATAAAACAAGGCAGTGTGGAAAAAATAAAAAGGGGGAAAGGAAGAGAGAGAAATAGAGGAGTGAATGAAGAGATAGAGGGAGAGGACAATTAACGAACGAAAGGATGAGGAAGATGAGATGAAGAAAGATGTGTAATGGAAAAATCATAACTGAGAGACCTAAGTTAACAAGGCAGCCGAGATAAAAAAAAAAATAATGAAGAAAGAGCAAGAAGATGAGATGAAGACACGTGCGTCAATAAGAGATAATAATAATAAAACAAATAATAAAACAGTAAGTGGAAAGACGAAGAAACAGAGGAGGAGAGAATGAGAGAATAAGGAGAAAGGAGGTAAGTTAGATTTGCCAGGGGAGAGTTAACGAATGGATGAAGAGGAAGGGAATGAGGAGTACACAGGAAGAGGGCGAGTAAAGTAATAACACGAAGCAGAAAGTGAAGAGGAAGAACGGAGGAGGCGATAAGGAAGAGAGACGGGTCACTGGGAGCTCACTGCGTAAATTTAAAGAGAGGGACTTGGTGGGATGGTGTGAATCAAAAGCAGAGAGAGAGTAGTAAATGTGGCAGGCTCTCTCTCTCTCTCTCTCTCTCTCTCTCTCTCTCTCTCTCTCTCTCTCTCTCTCTCTCTCTCTCTCTCTCTCTCTCTCTCTCTCCTGTCTGTTATGAAATAATTAGCAACTCATTGACCTTCCCAAAAACAGAGAGAGAGAGAGAGAGAGAGAGAGAGAGAGAGAGAGAGAGAGAGAGAGAGAGAGAGAGAGAGAGAGAATCACACTCGGTAAAATACATAGAAGAGATGGATGAGAGGAAGTCCGGGAAATAAATAAAACGAAAAGAAAATAACAGACCAAAGAAGAGAAAAGAAAAAGAAAGAGAAAGAGAAAGAAGAGGAGTGTGCATGAAAAATACCGAACAACATATTGGAAGAAGGAAAGAAGAGAGGAAAATTTTGAGCTGAGAACAAAAATAAAGAAAATCCGAAGAAGAAAACACAAGAAGGGCACGAACAGACTTAAAGGATGAGCCAGTTAAGCAAAAGATAAAAGAGAGGGAGAGAAAGAGAAAAAAAAAAAAAGAAAGCATGACAAACTGGTATAGACGCAAGAACACTGAACACAAAAGAAGGAAAATTAGAAAAAAAGAAAAAGAAAAAAAAAATATATATATATATATATATATATATATATATATATATATATATATATATATATATATATATATATATATATATATATATTTTTTTTTTTTTCTTTCTTTTTTTCTTTTTTCTTTTCTTTTTTTCTAATTTTCCTTCTTTTGTGTTCAGTATATATATATATATATATATATATATATATATATATATATATATATATATATATATATATATATATATATATATATATATATATATATATATATATATATATATATATACAAAGAAAACTTGTGCACGCTCGAACGCTCATGTAAAAGGAAAGGGAAAGAAATAATGAAGAACAGATACAAATTATAAAGAGAAGAATATACAAAAAGAATTCGAAACAAGTGCAAAGTGAATAAACAAAAAAAATACAGGTCAAAAAGAAAAAAAATATGTTCACGAAGAAAATTTCAAAACAAATGAAAAAATAAGTTGATAAAGAAAGGATACAATAAAGAAAGAAAAAAATAAAGAACCGTATACAAACAAGGAAGAAAAGGAACATACAAAAATAAACATTGATACAAAAATAAAACACACAAAAGAGCAGAAAAATATGTTGATACAAAAAAACAAATACAAAAAAAAGAAAAAAAGAACCAAGTCATTCCTCCCATCACATTTAGAGGAACCTAACCAGAAGGAATATAAACCAATAAACAGAAGACACATGACAGAGAGGAGAGATAATAAGATTATATATATATATATATATATATATATATATATATATATATATATATATATATATATATATATATATATATATATATATATATATATATATATATAAAGGTAGTCATTTTAAAACACTCTGAAACACCTTGCAACACCTTGAAACACAACGAAACAATTTGAAAACACCTTGAAAACATCTTGAAAACACTCTAAAAAACCCACTGAAACTCCTTGAAACACCCTGAAACATATTGCAACACCTTGAATCACCCTTAAACACCTTGAAACACATTGAAACGCCCTGAAACACCCTGAAACACGTTGAAACATCCTGAAACACCCTGAAACACATCGAAACGCCCTGAAACACCCCTGAAACACCATGAAATATCCTGAAACACATTGAAACACCCTGAAACACCATGAAACACCCTAAAACACATTGAAACACCTTGAAACACCCTAAAAACCCTGAAACACCCTGAAACCCCCTGAAACACATTGAAGCACCTTGAAAACACCTTTAAACTCAATGAACCACTTTGATAACCCTCTCGAAACACCTTAAATCACGCCCCAAAGGTGAATAGCGCCAGCTCGAGTGACTCATTACGTCCAAAATTACGGGGACGTGACAGGTGACATAGGGGTGATTAATAGAGGTCGTTAAGGAACCATCGGGCTTAATTACTCCATGGTCCAGTGATTAACATAAATTTTCACTCCCGCCAGCCAATCTGCAGTGAATGTTATTGAGTGTGTCTGATGGTGTCGTGTTTCTGCTTATCATGGGAATATGTTGTTATTATTTTTTTTAATTAGTTTTTTTTTTTTCAGTGGTAGTGATGGTGGTGGTGGTGGTGGTGGTAGTAGTAGTGGTATTAGTAGTAGTAGCAGTAGTAGTAGTAGTAGTGATATGTGTGAGTAACTCGTCGATTTTAACGTACATCTCTCTCTCTCTCTCTCTCTCTCTCTCTCTCTCTCTCTCTCTCTCTCTCTCTCTCTCTCTCTCTCTCTCTCTCTCTCTCTCTCCTTTCAATCCATCCTCCATCTTGCTCTTTTACCTTTTCCAACATGACACTGGCTTCCCTCCCTCCTTTTCCTACCTCCCTTCCCTCCCTTCCTTCCCTCCCTCCTTCCCTCCCGCCTTCCTGCCCGCTTCCTTTCTCCGTAATCCGCTCTAAATCTCTCTATCCTTTCTTCTTTTTTGTTGTATCTTCTATATCTATTTTGTGTTGTCTCCCCTTATATTATTTTCTTTCCCCTTTGTTTGTTCTGGTATATTTTCTTTTGCTTTCTCTTTTCTTTCTTCTCTCACTTTTCATCATCTCTTATTCTTCTTTCACGATCATTCATTACCTTTCAAACTTCTTGGATTCATTATCTGCCATTATCATCACTATCACCTTAATCATCCCTTCCATACGCATTCTTATTTCTTTTTTTTTCTTTTCTCTTCTTTATCATCCTCTTTCTTATACCTCCTTTCTTCCTATCCCTTGTTTCTTTCTCTTCCTTCCCCTCAACTTACCAAACCCTTTTTTTCTTTTTTTTTTCGTCCTACACCCTCCCTTTCTTCTCCTTTGCTTCTCTTCTCTCTCTCTTTTCATATTCCATTTCCTCCTCTTCATTTAAGTCTCTTCGTTTTTCTTTTCCTCCTTTCTCTTCAATGTCCCCAACCTTTTATTTTTCATTCTTTCTCTTCTTGTTTCATCCCTTTCTTTCCCTTCGCTTCTTTTACTTTTCTGTCCCATCTCTTCCTATTCAAATTATACTTTTCTCGTCTCCCATTTCTTTTCTTCCTCTTCAATGTTCCCCCCGTTTATTTTCCCTTTCATTCTCCTCCTTTTCCTTTTCTTCCTTCCCCTATGCCCTCCCTTGATTCTCCGCTTCTCTTTCCCCTTTTTCCTAATCCACTTTCCTCCTCTCCATCTAATAATTCACTTATCCCATTTCTCTATTTCCTTCCTCAATGTTCCCTACCCTCCTTTTCTCTTCATGATTTCCCTACGTCCTCCCTTTCATCTTTGTTTCTCTTTCTCGTTTTCATCTAACACCGTTCGCTTCACCCGTTTCTCTTATTTCTGATTCCAACTCCTCTTCTAATCCCTTTCTCCAACTCTTGTTCCTCGACCTCAACACCAGCAGGTGATCGCCATGCTGTCAGTCTTCTTCATCGTGGTTTCCATCCTGTCCTTCTGCCTCAAGACACATCCCAACATGCGCGTGCCAGTGATCGTCAACGTGACAGTCAGATCCGTGGACAGAAACGGCTCTGTCACGTCCCAGCTGGTACCTCAACAAAGACAGGTAAGAGGAAACAAGTGACAGGAGACAGTGAAGGGGACGTAGAGCGAAGCAGAGAGGGAAAAAACCGGAGGAAGAAACAGGCAAGAAGAGACAGTATACATAGGAAGACCAAACAGCAGCAGACTTTCAAATCCTTAAAGGATTTTGGGTGAAGGGGACGAAGGGGAAGGAAAAAAGTGGAAGGTGAGAGAAAAGAACAAAAACTGAAAGGGTCAGAAAGAGATGGAAGAATTGGAGAAAACAGATGAGAGAAGACAGGTGAGAGAAGACAGTGAAGGGTATCCATGAGGACTAGAAAGAGAAGATAGGGGAACGGAAAGAGCGAGAGAAGTGGAGAGAGAGAAGGGGGTGATAGCTGGACAAGGCAGGTGAGAGGAAACAGGTGAGAGGTAACGAAGAGGAAGTTAGAAGGGAAGGAACAGGAAGGAAACAAAGAGCGAGAGACAAAGAGAAGGAGGGAAGAGTTGGAGGAGACAGATGAAAGGAAACAGATGTGTGGAAGTAAAGGATTAGCAGAAAAAAAGACGGTAAACGAAGGAACAGAAACAAGAGTGACAGAGAGATAGGAAAAGTTGGAAAAGACTTAATGAAAGAAAACGGAATGTGAAATCTACGCAAAGAAACACAGACAAATGGATCTTACTTATTGAAAGGCGAGGTAAGAGCCAGACGGAGGTGGATATGTAAGGAAAGGTAAAGGAAAGGAGAAAGAGAAGAAACAAGAGAAAGGGAAGAGAAATAAAGTAATGATCACGAGACTCAACAATGGCAGGAATGAGAAGAGAATGGAGGGCAGTGGAGAGGGTGATAAGGGGGTGGGAGAGAATGAAGTGGGGGAAAAGAGGGAGAGGTAAGGGGACTGGCCAGGTAGATAAGGAAGGTAAATAATGGAATGATTAATGACATGAAGACAGTTTTTGCTATGGAGATCAAATGTGTTGCTAATGGAGATGCTGTTGTGGTGATGATGATGCTCTCTCTCTCTCTCACTCTCTCTCTCTCTCTCCTCTCTCTCTTCTCTCTCTCTCTCTCTCTCTCTCTCTCTCTCTCTCTCTCTCTCTCTCTCTCTAATATTTCCCTCGTGCCTCCTACACACTCCCACGCTGCGGCACCTTCTTCTTCTTCTTCTTTCACCACCTACGTTGCCTCCATTCTTCTTTTCCCAGAATTCCCTCATCCTTCTCTCCCTCCGCACTCCTTCCTCTCTTCCTCCTTTACCTCTTTTTTGCAACGCCCTCCACATCTCCGACATTTCCTCTTTCTTTTCTTATTGAGGGGATGAAAGGGAAGAAAGCAGGTGAGGTGGCGAGTCAGAGGAAGATAAGAGTGAGGTAAAAAAAATAAGACTTGTGTGTTTATTGGTGTTTCCAGGTGCGATATT
The DNA here is from genome assembly GCF_035594125.1 of Scylla paramamosain. Classification (NCBI taxonomy): domain Eukaryota; kingdom Metazoa; phylum Arthropoda; class Malacostraca; order Decapoda; family Portunidae; genus Scylla; species Scylla paramamosain. The sequence continues at coordinate 20,941,217 of NC_087160.1, forward strand.
TCTGGTGTTACGTCTTACCTTTACGATTTGCTCAACGCACCTGTGTGTTTTCAGTCACTGCACGTCGCATGATGTTAACTGGCTCTTGTGTTACAATTCCTGTCTTACGATCTATCTTCGAGTCTTTCCAGCTGAGAAATTAGCTACAGACTTCAATTCACAGTGTATTTTCCCCGTCATTCCTTGTCACCGTCATCAGCGCACCGTCCGTATCTTCTCGCACCACGCCTACACATCCACGTATCCATCAATCCATCCTCCACTCCCTCCTCCATCCCTTTTGTTCCTCCCCCCACACATACACAAGTCACCCACAACATAAACAAACACTTCACATACCTCCTCACTACACACACACACACACGCCACACATATACCCTAAAACCCACAAAATACGTGCATCTCTCTTCATCTCTCAGTTACCTTTACTTTCCTTACCTGCATGTACTTTGTTTTCTCTACAGGCACACACACAGCGTTTGTCTCTATCAGGCACACAACACACGTCTCTGTACCTCAAAAAGGCCTCACAAACTTCCTACACCACGCCTCTCATAACCAAGACTCACAAAACACCTGTATCTCTCACCGCCTCTTAATTACCTTTCCTCAACTCACCTACACCTGCCTTTTCCTTTCTCTACACCTCAGAACGTATCCCCACAAACTCCCCACTACACCACACCTCTCATAGCTCAACACTCAAAGCACTCGTATCCCTCACCACCTCTCGTTTAACCTTACCTCACCTGACCTACACGTAACTTTTTCTCTTTCTCTACACCCCAGAACGGATCCCCACAAACTCCCCAGTACACCAAACCTCTCACAGCATAACACAAAGCAATCATAATTCCTCATCACCTCTCGTTTACCTAACCTCACCTGACCTAGACATAAGTTTTTCTTTCTTCTTTTTCTACACCCCAGAACGGATCCCCACGCTGCCTTCTTCTACGTGGAGGCAGCGTGCAATGCCCTGGTTCACCTTTGAGATCCTGATGCGCTTCACGGTCACGCCAATGAAGCTCGAGTTTGTAAAGAACACCATCAACATTATCGACTTTGTGGCCACTCTCTCTTTCTACATGGACATCATTCTTAACTACACTCAGTTTGCGGGCAGCGGTAAGGCGGAGGGTACGAAAGTGTGTGGGAAGAAAATTATGTGGGAGATGGAAGGGGGGATAGGAAGCATAGGGGAATATGAGAGAGATAGAGAAGTATGGAGAGAGAGGAGAGAGAGAGAGAGAGAGAGAGAGAGAGAGAGAGAGAGAGAGAGAGAGAGAGAGAGAGAGAGAGGAGAGAGAGAGAGAGAGAGAGAGAGACTGTGAATGTATCTTAATAGACATACACATAGGCAGACATTACAGTAAAGATAAACAGACACAGACAGACAGACAGAAAGACAGACAGACAGACAGACAAAGAGACATAAGCGGTCAGACAAAAGGCAGACGACAAACATACACAAAGAGCACACCCGGCATAAATGCATATATAAAAATAAACACCAAAAGAAAACATAAACACAAACATACATACGTACATACATGAAACACCGAGGTAAAATTTCAAAACGCGTATATTTCACTAACTGCGCACACACACACACACACACACACACACACACACAAAGGCGCACGTCTAGCCATTCCTTCTAAAGTGTTCCTGTGTTGCTTTGTTGTTTGTACGACTAATAATATTTCGTAAGGGTAACTCAGTTATCTTTTAGAGGTGAGCGTTTGTAACGACAGCGTGAAGGAATCGGGGGCAGAGAGAGGAGGAGAGAGAGAGAGAGAGAGAGGAGAGAGAGAGATGAGAGAGAGAGAGAGAGAGAGAGAGAGAGAGAGAGAGAGAGAGAGAGAGAGAGAGAGAGAGAGAGAGAGAGAGAGAGAGAGAGAGAGAGAGAGAGAAAGAAAGAAAGAAAGAAAGAAAGAAAGAAAGTAAGAAAGAAAGAAAGAAAGAAAGAAGAAGAAAGAAAGAAAGAGAAGAGAAAGAAAGAAAGAAGAAAGAAAGAAAGAAAGATAGAAAGAAGGATAGAGAGAGAGAGAGAGAGAGAGAGAGATAGATAGAGAAGAGAGAGAGAGAGTTCAAAAAAATAAAAGTGGAGCGCTTTTACATGGATTTTTCACGGGGATTATAAGATCAGAGAGAGAGAGAGAGAGAGAGAGAGAGAGGAGAGAGAGAGAGAGAGATGAGAGATGAGAGAGAAAGAGAGAGAGAGAAAATGTACACACACACACACACACACACACAAACACACACACACACACACACACACACACACACACCACACACACACACACACACACACACACAAAGTAACAGAAAAAAAAAAAACAATAAAACAAGAGAGACGGTCAACCAAACACACAGACAAACAGGAAGACAGACAAAACAAGCAGGCAGGCAGACGCTCAGAAAGACAAGACGAGAAGCGAATAAACAGACGGACGGATAGACAAAACCAAACACACGTACCAAGACCATGATACCCACCCACACACACACACACACACACACCTTTATTTCCTCACACACTCCCTCAGAGGACAACGCAGGAAAGGCGGCAGAAGTCATTGAGTTCTTCAGCATCATAAGGATCCTGCGACTGTTCAAGCTGACAAGACACTCGGGCGGACTCAAGATTCTCATCCACACCTTCAAAGCCTCGGCGAAGGAACTCACCCTCCTCGTCTTCTTCCTCGTCCTGGGCATCGTCATCTTCGCCAGTCTGGTCTACTACGCCGAGAGGTTACAGGTAGGCAGACTGGCAACGTGTTGCTTTGTTTTATACTATGATTATTTGCATCGTTATTCTTTACCGCTATGAAGCATTTCTATTTTTTTCTTCGTTAGCTTTCAAGTCCTCTATTTATCTTAAAGCGATCTCTTGCAAGGTTTAGTATTTTAGATGTATTGATACGCTATGCATTATTCATATTAGCAATGGGGACTGCAGAAAGCGAAATGTGGTACACTGTGCCTGGGTATTTGCTGAAAGTCACTGTCGTCTTGTGTGAAGGTGTGCCAGTGCCGCTTCGTTCGTGTGAGCCCTCTGGTGATAGATAGTGCGGGATCTCGGAGCCTGCGTGAGACATTAAGTGGACAGCCTCGGCCTCCTACAGGGCTTACGTTTTCTCCAGGAATTCCTGAGTCCAGCCAGATGCTTCGTGTCCTGCCTTGTGCTGAAATACTGGGAAGCGAGCCATCGGTCGCTGCTGCAGGCTGTGCTTGTAGAACAGAAATATTTATTGATATATTTACTGTCATTATCATCATCGCTCTGCTAATGTTGTTGTTGTCACTAATGCCTTTTCTACTGTTCTAGCCATCGTTGTTGTAAGTTTTTGCATTAAGGGCGTTGACAAACATTCTTCAGTCACTGCTGCCCCCAGCCCCGGCAAGCTGCGGTGGCAGAGTGCAATACACTTCCCTGTTTGAGGCGTGTATTACATGCTGAGGCGAACCTACAGTCCATGAAATTGACAGTGGGGAGAAGGCGGCTTACTCAGAGAAGTAAGGTGACTTTCAAGGAGGACTTTTACGCCACTCCGTCCAGAAATGGTTGCAGCGTGGAGGCCACTCCTTCACCTCTGATGCTAGTGCTGCCTTACCTCAGCGGCCAAACATCATCCCTCCACACAGCTGTTTGGTGTCCTCCTCTGAGCGAAGCATTCATTTTTATTTCACTCGTAAACTGGAGTGTGATTGAGGACTGATTTTATCCAAGTCAGATTTTTACTCATGGATCATTCAACAGACTATCACGCCAAAGAGCTTAACATTTGAGTACATATGAGTAACTTAAAATCGATTACAAAGGTGAAACTTTAAAAGTAGCTTAAGTAAACGTACACGAACTGGGGCCAGAAACGGAGATCCCAATATATTAACGGTAGATAAACTGTATCTTCTAGCCACGTCATTCAGTTTCGTGCCAATTAGGGAACGAAGAAAAAAAAAAAAAACTGAGGACGTCGAGAGTTCCAGGACACATTAACTTGATTTTAACCCCGACAGCTTTAACCGTGGAAGGCTGCAGCGATATCGAGAGCTACTGAAGTGATGGACAGACAGGCATCAAAGGCGATTCGCAAGAACTGGGGAATAAAGAGACAACGAGCGTGAGGCGGATGTCCTTCCAGAGTAATAATGAACAATGATATCCAGAGAAAACTTATCAGCTGTTCTTCGAACTCACTCACTCTCTCTCTCTCTCTCTCTCTCTCTCTCCTCTCTCTCTCTCTCTCTCTCTCTCTCTCTCTATCTCTCTCTCTCTCTCTCTCTCAAACACGTAGTATCATGATTGTCTGATTTAGTCCACCCACAGGGTTTAACGACAGACCTCGAGGGCTATGTTATCTGAATTTCCATGGAAATGTATGCAAATATGCTTGTCTCTCTGTCTGTCTATTTCTCTCTCTCTCTCTCTCTCTCTCTCTCTCTCTCTCTCTCTCCTCTCTCTCTCTCTCTCTCTCTCTCTCTCTCCTCTCTCTCTCTCTCTCTCTTTCTCTTTCCATACAGCATCACAGTGGTCTCCTCACTTATAAAAGAAAGTCAGAATGATGAATGAATACAGCCACAAATTTAATTTCCGTGAACAACAAACTGGCAAGGGTTTACGTAACTATGTTCCCTTCTGGAGAAATGCAGCATTCTGAATTTTTTTTTTTTAAGTAACTGAATACTTCAAAATGTATACTTTGCTGTTTCTGAATGGTGACAGTGTTAATTTATTTGATAACGTTGAGGATGAGTTGCGTAATCTCAGAGAAAGCTCTTATCGAAGTATTTGTTTGGTACCAATTCAATGACGTCAAAATCTGTAACGAAGTGTAGGTGGAGATCTTTTTTTTTTTTTTTTGTCAATTTTTTTTTTTTGTGATTGACAGAACAAAGATTATGTCTGATGCAATATGATCACATGATGGTACAAGAGATTTTTTGTCCATTTCTATCTCTCCTCCTCCTCCTCATCATCATCATCATCATCATCATCATCATCTTCCTCCTCCTCCTCCTCCTCCTCTTCCTCTTCCTCGTTGAATAATTAATTACATCTCAGAAACACAAGCGAAATATGAAGCGAAAAACGCACATTTTGGCTTTCTTACTTACCTGAGCACCAATACACCGTTATATTGCTTTCGTCAGCTCGGAGGTACTGATAATAAGCAAGTTACATCTTACACCTACACCTCCCTGCCCCTTACACTCGCAGCCTTACTCTCACAACGGCCGCACTTTACTCTCCCAGCCACTTATCCTAGCAGAGTCCATCTTACACTAACAGCGGCCCCCACCCTACTCCTCCCAGTCCCTTACCCTCGCAGCGCCCGCCTTACTCTCACAACGCCCCACCTTACTCTCCCAGCCACTTTGTCACAGTGCGGTCCTTACTCTTCCAGTGCACCACTCACTCACTCTCTCTCCTCACTCATTCTCTCTCCTCACTCACTCTCTCCTCACTCTCGCTCTCCTCCAGGCCAACCCTCACAACGACTTCAAGAGCATCCCGTGAGGGGCTGTGGTGGGCCATCGTGACCATGACCACGGTTGGGCTACGGGGACATGGTGCCTAAAACGTACGTGGGCATGTTCGTGGGGGCGTTGTGTGCCCTGGCTGGCGTGCTCACCATCTCCCTGCCCGTGCCTGTCATTGTTTCCAACTTCTCAATGTTCTACAGCCATACTCAGGTGAGAGAGTGAGAGAGAGAGAGAGAGAGGAGAAGAGAGAGAGAGAGAGAGAGAGAGAGAGAGAGAGAGGAGAGAGAGTGTGTGTGTGTGTGTGTGTGTGTGTGTGTGTGTGTGTGTGTGTGTGTGTGTGGTGGGTATGTGTACCCTTGATATTTAGACTCTTAAGAGGGATCAGCGGCTTCAGAAATATTATGATATGAAATTGCTTCCCTCGTACTCAAACCCTTTCTCTCCTTCTTCCTCCTCCTCCTCCTCCTCCTACTCATACTCTACTCCTTCCTGCTCCTACTCATACTTCCTCTCCATCTTAATACCCTATTTCTCCTCCGCTTTCTCTTCTGCTAGTACTCTTCACAGTCAGTTTGCCAGACATTTTTGTGGGTTTCACATCTTGATTATCTGTGCAATGGATTTTCTTTTTCCAGTATTCTCTTACCAGGATGCTGTATAATGTTTTTGACTTGACTTGGCCTTAATGTGCAGCTTGGAACAATGAATTATGTGAGTTGTCAATATTTTCTTTACATTCACACCGACCCATCTATATCCTAACACACACACACACACACACACACACACACACACACACACACACAGGCGCGCTCCAAGCTCCCCAAGAAGCGGCGTCGAGTGCTGCCGGTGGAACAGCCGAGGAGGGCGGCGCGCCAGGCGAGGCCGGAGGGCGGCCTGAACCGCCGCATGAACGCCATCAAGCACCACCACCCCGGCCTGAAGGATGGCCTCACGCCCAAGCTGTCGGGCGCCATGGACAATCTCCTCGCAGGTCAGACGCCACCCATCCCAGGAGGGCGTGCCCACACGAACACAAAGGCGCAGGCCTGCCCGGCCCCACACATCGAGGCTCAGCTTAGCTATTCACCAAGAATCCAGAGTACGTTTGGTTATCACTCAGAAAACCTGTACGTAGTTTATCCCCGACAAAACTTAGATGACAAATTGCAGTCAATCCCTTGTGTGGGAGGCCGGCCAGGTGTGTGCCTCATGGTGCTGCCCCACCCCCCGCCCCTGTACAGCCCGCATGGCGAGGAGGAGGGGATGTAGAATGTTTCCCCGAATGGCTGCCCCGGCGCTCACTTGTTTGTGAAAAAGTTACCAACCCGCTGAAATGTCAACGCTAAATTATTAAATTACTTAACAGATGGAGCTGAAAGGCTTTGATGGAGCACAAAATGGCTTAGGTGACCCACCATACCCCGCCCCCTTCCTGCTACGGCCGGCGGGGTGCGGCACGATATGGGGGAGCGCTGGGGAGCCGCGGGACTAACCTCCATGCATGGATACTTTTTAAAGCAGCTCACTCTTGACGCTCGAGGGCGTTTCTGACCCAGTCACTACCTCTCTCCCTTCACACTCAATGTTCTTATTCATGGTATTATGATCTGCATGGTTACTCTTATACTGCCTGATATCCGCCCATGAAAACAAGGTCCCCAGCCTCGGGGGCGGAACCGCGGGAGAAGAGTCACTCCCTCCCGAGGTCAGTTCCCCGAGTCGCAGGTCACAGGCACAGCTGCTGCGGTGACCTGACCCGTGCCTGACCCTTACCACCGGGTCCTCCGCTTACAGGCACGCTGAACGGGTAAGGGCAGGTGGGTGGGATTAAGGCCCTCAGCTTGTATGCCACAGGTCAGAGATGGGCTCACGCTCCCCCCTCCAAGCCCGGCCCCGCCCCCGGGCTGCGAGGTGTGGCCCAGCTCCGCCTCGCCCCTCCTGCCGCAGGTCCGGGAGCCCGCAGGTGAGTGTCCCCTCCCTCCCCAACAAAGAGTCACTTATTGATATAAGGTTCCCACAAAAATTTAATTCGTTGATACCAAGTTCCCTGAGTCAGAGCAGCGAGTCTCGCACACTTGACCCACTAATGCCACGCCGTGATGTAATTCAACGCCAAAGTGATAGTCCAAACACCCAGTCCGGTTCGGCGCGCGGCTGAGGGCGTCAAGGGCCCACTGACACGGTGCCGGAGGGCGAGGTAGCTAACTGGGGCGTGGTGTACCCCCAGGCAGGACTTCACCCTCCTTGACAGCAAAATCACGAAGGCAAAGAATTCCTGCTGTGCTCGCGCTAATCCAAGCAGCTGCCTGTGTCGGTCCAAGGCAACACCACCCTAACAAAACGACATTGCGAGGTGCCGTAAGACTGAAACCATGAAGCGCAGAGTCCGTTTTCACTCGCGTGTCGCTCCCCTTACCTCTCAGTTTCCTCCCAGAACCCTCTTCTCTTTGTATATACGTACATATTAAGTTATTTTTCCCCTTTCAGTTCTTCCTCCAGTATTTCTGCCTCTTTTTTTTATCAGTGTGACGTCGTCCCCGCTCGCTGCCTCGCGCCCGCCCCAGGTCCCTGTCCTTGTGTCCCTCCTTTCGTCTCCCTCTCCTCGTCACCAACTATGCTCCTCCTCTCTCACCTTTCCCTCATAAACACTCACGTGCGTAAATAATTTCTTCATAGACACATACGCACATGGCACATACATAGTACACACATACATGCA
>NC_087160.1:20951931-20969431 GCF_035594125.1 Scylla paramamosain
TGTTGATCTATTTGTACTGTAACAGGAGGAGGCAGTAGACACCTGCCGAAACGATAATTACTCCCAGTGAGGTCTAAAGCACTGTTCAGGGTGCTGTGAACTTATCATTAAACCCAGCTGTGACCTCACTGAACGTTTCCCTTTGTGGTTTCACAACACAAGGGGGCAGTCACAGCCTGCCCTCTAAAGACAACATTCTTCCTCCACACAAAACTACAAGCACCTAATAACACACACACCCTTCACTCAAAAATTTCAAAATCATCATGGCGACTCCTACACCAGCCTCGAAGTCCCCATCTGGGGAGGGGGACCATAAATGTCCCCAGGTCGGACTGCCTTTCTGTCGACAACCCTAAGTGTCTTGACACCTCCCCTCAGCTTTTTCTTCATTAACTTCTGCAACATTGGCGGTCTAAGATCTAATTTTCAGTCTGTAGAACACCACCTCTCCTCTTCTAAACCTCATCTTCTTTTCCTCACTGAAACTCAGGTGTCTGAGGCAACTGACAGTAGCACCCTTTTCTGTTCCCTCCTACTTTCTCTATCCTCATTTTCGATCCAAAGCTGAATGTTGCGTTCATGTGCGCAAAGACTTAACCTGCTATCGTGCCGACGCTCTTGAATCTCCCGAGTTTTCCACCATCTGGCTGCGACTACAGAATCACTCTCAAACTAAATTTATCTGTGCTGTATACCTCTCACCTAACTCATCTGACTATAAGAAATTATTTGACTACTTAACTTCCAAAGTGGAGCACATTCTGACCCTCTTCCATTTTGCAGAGATCTCCATTCTTGAAGACTTCAATGTTCACCACCAGCTTTGGCTTTCCTCTCCCTTCACTGACCATCCTGGTGAACTAGCCTTCAACTTTGCTATCCTCCATGATCTAGAGCAATTGGTGCAACACCCTACTCGTATTCCTGACCGTCTTGGAGATACGCCCAACATTCTTGACCTTTTCCTGACCTCTAATCCTTCTGCTTATGCTGTCACCCTTTCTTCTCCGTTGGGCTCCTCCGATCACAATCTCATATTTGTATCTTGTCCTATCGCTCCAATCCCTCCTCAGGATCCCCCTAAGCGAAGGTGCCTCTGGCGTTTTGCCTCTGCTAGTTGGGGGGACCTGAGGAGGGTATTTTGCTGATTCTTCCTTGGAATGACTACTGCTTCCGTGTCAGAGAACCGTCTTTGTGTACTGAGCTCTTTGTGTGCTGAGCGCATAACAAAGGTGATAGTGTCTGGCATGGAGGCGTACATTCCTCACTCTTTTTCTCGACCTAAACCTTCCAAACCTTGGTTTTAACACAGATTGTTCTCGTGCTATACATGATAGAGAGGTGGCCCACAAACGGTACTTAAGCCTTCCATCACCAGAATCTCATGCACTTTATATTTCTGCCCGGAACCATGCCAAGTCTGTTCTCCAACTAGCCAAAAAACTCCTTCATTAACAGAAAGTGTTAAAACCTTTCAAGATCTAACTCCCCTCGTGACTTCTGGCATCTAGCCAAAAATATCTCCAATAACTCTGCTTCTTCTTCTTTCCCTCCTTTATTTCAACCAGATGGCACCACTGCTATCACATCTATTTCTAAAGCTGAACTCTTCGCTCAAACCTATGCTAAAAACTCTATCTTGGACGATTCTGGGCTTGTTCCTCCCTCTCCTCCACCTTCTGACTACTTCATTGCTACCTATTAAAATTCTTCGCAATGATGTTTTCCATGCCCTTGCTGGCCTAAACCCTCGGAAGGCTTATGGACCTGATGGAGTCCCTCCTATTGTTCTCCAAAACTGTGCCTCCGTGCTTGCACCTTGCCTAGTCAAACTCTTTCAACTCTGTCTGTCAGCATCTACCTTTCCTTTTTGCTGGAAGTTTGCCTACATTCAGCCTGTTCCTAAAAAGGGTGACCCTTCTAATCCCTCAAACTACCGTCCTATTGCTTTAATTTCCTGCCTATCTAAAGTTTTTTAATCTATCCTCAACAGGAAGATTCTTAAACATCTATCACTTCACAACCTTCTATCTGACCGCCAGTATGGGTTCCGTCAAGGCCGCTCTACTGGTGATCTTCTGGCTTTCCTTAGTGAGTCTTGGTCATCCTCTTTTAGAGATTTTGGCGAAACTTTTGCTGTTGCCTTGGACATATCAAAAGCTTTCGATAGAGTCTGGCACAAAGCTTTGATTTCCAAACTACCCTCCTACGGCTTCTATCCTTCTCTCTGTAACTTCATCTCAAGTTTCCTTTCTGACCGTTCAATTGCTGCTGTGGTAGACGGTCACTGTTCTTCTCCTAAATCTATTAACAGTGGTGTTCCTCAGGGTTCTGTCCTGTCACCCACTCTCTTCTTATTATTCATTAATGATCTTCTAATCTTAACTTCTTGTCCTGTCCACTCCTACGCTGATGATACCACCCTGCACTTTTCCACGTCTTTTTCATAGACGTCCAACCCTTCAGGAGGTAAACATTTCACGCAGGGAAGCCACAGAACGCTTGACTTCTGATCTTTCTAAAATTTCTGATTGGGGCAGAGCAAACTTGGTATTGTTCAATGCCTCAAAAATTCAATTCCTCCATCTATCAACTCGACACAACCTTCCAGACAACTATCCCCTCTTCTTCAATGACACTCAACTGTCCCCCTCTTCTACACTGAACATCCTCGGTCTGTCCTTTACTTATAATCTGAACTGGAAACTTCACATCTCATCTCTAGCTGAAACAGCTTCTATGAAGTTAAGCGTTCAGAGACGTCTCCGCCAGTTTTTCTCACCCCTCCAGCTGCTAACTCTGTACAAGGGCCTTATCCGTCCATGTATGGAGTATGCTTCACATGTCTGGGAGGAGTTCCATTCATTCTGCTCTTCTAGACAGGGTGGAATCAACAATTTTTCGTCTCATCAGCTCCTTTCCTCTAACTGACTGTCTTCAGCCTCTCTCTCACCGCCGTAATGTTGCTTCTCTGGCTATCTTCTACCGCTATTTTCATGCTAACTGCTCTTCAGATCTTGCTAACTGCATGCCTCCCCTCCTGCCGCGGCCTCGCTGCACAAGACTTTCTTCTTTCTCTCACCCTATTCTGTCCACCTCTCTAATGCAAGAGTTAACCAGTATTCTCAATCATTCATCCCTTTCTCTGGTAAACTCTGGAACTCCCTGCCTGCTTCTATATTTCCACCTTCCCATGACTTGAATTCCTTCAAGAGGGAGGTTTCAAGACACTTATCCATCAATTTTTGACTACTGCTTTGACCATTTTATGGGACTGGCATTTCAGTGGGCATTTTTTTTTATTGGATTTCTGTTGTCCTTGGCCAGTGTCCCTCCTACATAAGAAAAAAAAAGAGGATTAATATGATTCATGCCAGTTATCCTATTTACATGTTTATATCCATTTTGGTTTTAAATTCATATATCTTTAGAGGTTATACCCTGCCTGCTATCCATTTCAAATATAGGTAGTGCTTTTTAAAAACACCGATATATTTCTTTCTTCTTTTTTATTCATTTGCTTTTCGTTTTTTTTTTTTTTTTTTTGTCCATAATCCTCAAGGTCTTTTCGGCACCGCGTCTGAATTCGCTTATTACTTTAAACTTTCATCTTTCCCTCAAAGCAGATAACTTTCGCCTCCACAGCAGTTTCCTCCTGAGTGGCTTTTTATACTTGATAACATTTCCTTCGCCATTCTGTGCCATTTTTCTCTCAAACACAGCGATCACGCCATCTCGTCGTATTATCATACACACCAGTTTTTTTTTCTTCTTTCATCAGAGTAATTAACAGTCAATTTCATGTCTATCGTGTCGATTTCTTCCTCATCTGACTTCATTAATGGGATTTCTGGTGACAAATCTCCTTCCACTATATCATAGTTGCTTCTCTTCACCTGCTGCCTTTTCTAAAACATGACCGTCTTTACCACTGAACTTCATTTTCTTATACTGGCTTTATTTTAACAATTTAACCATATGAATTTGAAGTTCATTATTACATCTTGTATTGAAAACCACAATGTGTGTGTGTGTGTGTGTGTGTGTGTGTGTGTGTGTGTGTGTGTGTGTCTTCCCCCTCCCAATACTAACACGTGCCCCCCATCCGCCCCTCCCTCCCGCAGCCCCGCTCTGCCACATTCAGCCTTGGCTCTGGGCCTCCACGCCGTACCTCCTCGGGCTCCGTGCTGGCGCTGCGCGGCATAGCCTCCCTAACTGAGACGCTGGCCTCCCCAGGGGCCTATTTGGCCTCCACGCTGGGCCTTATGGCTTCCTCTTGCTCTGATCCGTCCGTCGCCAACACCAGTCAGTCAGCAGACGCCAGCAAAGCCTTCACTAGCCAGCAGGAACGACCGGCGCCCCCCGCCCCCTCACCAACCAGCCTCCTCATGGACGCCCACGCCACCCTGGGGTTGATGGGCCTGGTGCTGCCACGGGGAAGCTCTCCTGAGGTGGGTGGGATCGCGGCAGAACGCCCACGAAGTCCTAGCCTCGTCGTGACCACCCAAAACAACAACAATAACAATAACAACAGGAGAAGCCTTGCAGAGGGGGAGGGGGAAGGCGGCAGGAGATCAGAAGGGGAACCCAAGCCTCCACCTATTCATAGTAAGTAAACAAGCCCTCACCCTCGTCCCGCCACCAGCCTCACTATGACCACCCACTCTCACCACCACCACCACCACCACCTCCACCACCACCATTACCACCACCACCACCACCACCACCACCACTTCCACCACTATCACCACCACCTCCAGCAAATCCAACTTCGTATTCTGACCAGTCTGTGACCTCGGAAAGTTATTGGTGGAGTATTGGAAGTCAAACGTGTGTCATTTTAAAGGCAAACAAACAACCGTACGTTACCTACTTATGGATCAAGACTCCTGGGGCCTCGAGGGAGCAGCAGCCGGCGAGGACTGGGAAGTTTTCTCATTCAAGGCAAATCTATTGCGTCAAGTTGTCCGGGAACTCTGGAAAAAAAAAAAAGTTGGTCAGCCTTTATACACAAGCCAAATTCACCTTTTCAATTTTGTTAATTCTATTTTCCCTATATAAAATTCTTCCCTTGCCTTTACCTTCGTGAGAAAGAAATTAATAACATTTATCCGTGTCATTGTTTACTGGTTCATTATAGTTAAAGCAGCAGAGTCCAGTTTACATACACAGAAAACAGCAGTCCTGCATGTATGTATAATCCACGTATAATCCATGTATAATACAAGTAGCAATAAAATTTATAGAAAACGGAGAGTAGAGGAGATAAAGGAGGAAGTAACGAGAGTTCAAACGACACGACAAATCAATGAGGTGACGAAACGAAGCACACGTGGCGGTCCTCGGTGCTGTACTAATGGCACAGTACTACACGTGTCGCCCGCCGCTGACCATCACTTACTAGCTGATTAATCTTGGCAAATACTCGTGTTAAGCTGCGTTAATTACAGTGGTGGTTATTATTGTTTTTAATTGTATGTTCCCTGTGAAGTGTCAAGCGTTATATATAGTCTTTCCAACACACACACACACACACAGATAGATAGATAGATACAGATAGATAGACAGATAGATAGATAGATAGATAGATAACCACATTACACACACACTCACAAAACAAACACACTCATAATCAGTCAACAAGATCAATACAACTGAATCAATCGCTCTAACAACATTCCACTAACCAGCAATCTTCCTTTCCCCTCTCTCTCTCTCCCTCACAGTCGAGCTCGCAGACTCTCCGCCGCACCATCTGCAGGCCGCCCCTCAGTCCCAGTTCAGCCTCGTCGTCCCGCGCAGGTCGTCGGGGCCAGCAATACCGGAGGCGGACATTCTCTGAGTCTCCACCAACAACGACCCGTGGCCTCCAAAGCTGTCCATTAGGAGGTCGTGCGTCCATAAGCGTCTGTGTGGTCGTCTCGCTTAGTGTAGTGTTGAGAATGACGAGACGACGACACCACCATTACCATCGCCACGACTACTGTACTGCTTCATACCTCACGTCAACTTGGTGGGGAGAGAGTCGTCCTCGCCCCACGACGCGCCTGTACACGCTCAATCGTCCTGGTCGAAAGTAGTAGTGGTTAAGGCCCTTTCTTCAGCCTCCCAGCCAGCCAGCCTCCTTATAAGTGCCAGGGGACGGCTGGGTGAGGAGAGAAAACGGGTCAACACGAAGTAGCTCCGACATTCCGGCCTCAAAATAAAACTATTGACCTCACGACCTCAAACTTACGAAACCCCGTGTAAAAATAAATAAGTAAATAAATAATACGTGAAAAAAGGAAAGCCTTATAACATTTATATAACTTTAAGCGCCACCTTTTTGTAGGGGGCGAAAAAAACGAGTGAGAGGAGGAGGAGGAGGAGGAGGAGGAGGCGGAGGCAGAAAGGAGAGGAGAAGATGGGGGAAGGAGGTGATAAAGAAAAACTGAGATGACGGGGAAGTGTAGGAAGACAAGGAAGTGGAGAAAAAGGATGAAAATGGCGAGGGTTGGGTGGACGAGGATGAGAACGAGGCAAGGACGAGGAGGCAGACGAAGGCAAAACAACGAGGATGTTGGAGAATGCTAGGATGAAGAAGAGGGGAGGAGAGAAGAGAAGAGATGAGAAGAGATGAGAAGAGATGAGAAGAGGAAATGGCACAAAACATCAAAAAAACAAACAAATCCTCGTCAACCTCAGTGTCTCAAAACGGACGAATCAAACAAAGTCGAATAAATGGAAACGAAGAGAAATAACAAAAAAAAAAGATCTTCTAAACCTCCCACTTCCCCCCGCCAAAAAAAACTTCCTAAAGTGAGAAAAAAGCATACATATATTATATTTTTTGCTGTACAGCCATAATAACAATGGTAATATCCCAGGTGTTGTGTGTCCCGAGCTCCAAAGAAAGAAGAAAGAAGAAGAAGAAGAAGAAGAAGAAGAAAAAGGAGCTGTGAGAATCTTATGATGATGCTGTTGCTGCTTTTCCTCTGTAGTCATTTACATTCCTTTGTTTACCTTACCTTTGCCACCCCCTCCCTCCAGCCACACACACACACACACACACACACACACACACACCGGACATTACTTTAATTTCTTTTCCTTGCGTTGCATTGACAAACGACACAAGGTTCACCCCATAACTAAGACACTTTGCTAGAAATTGAATTCTTTCCATCCTTCTAGAGAGAGAGAGAGAGAGAGAGAGAGAGAGAGAGAGAGAGAGAGAGAGAGAGAGAGAGAGAGAGAGAGAGAGAGAGAGAGAGAGAGAGAGAGAGAGAGAGAGAGAGGGGGGATGGGGATCGGGGTGAGGACAGTACTCAACAGTGATATATTTTCCAATTTATTCCTTTATTGTCGTATAGAAAAAGTTTCGTACAAAAGGAAATTTACATCCACTAAGAAAATTATTTTTTTCCTTCTCTCTCTCTCTCTCTCTCTCTCTCTCTCTCTCTCTCTCTCTCTCTCTCTCTCTCTCTCTCTCTCTCTCTCTCTCTCTCTCTCTACATCTGGGGGCAGATTGTGGCGAAGAATCGTATTTCTTTTATGTGGAAACTTCTGGGAATCACTGAGAGACTTTGGCGTTGTTAAATTGAATTACGACAAAAAAACGAGGCAACTAAAATCACCAAAGACCAGTGAAATTGAGGGCATGGCGACATTTTTGGTGGGGAAGAGGAAGGAATGCATGACTGTAAGGGGGAAATGTAAAAAAAAATAGTAAAAAATAACGGAATATTTTGTGTTAAGGGGATGGAAAGACCAAGAGGTTGTGTGTGTGTGTGTGTGTGTGTGTGTGTGTGTGTGAACCTAAAATCACTATAGGCCAGCGATATTAAGGGCATGGGGAAGAATACGTAATTTTAATGTGAAAAATTTTAATGGGAAAAATGTGAAAAAAGTAACAGTTTATTTTGTGGTGATAGGATAGAAAGGTGTAGTGTCAGTGTGTGTGTGTGTGTGTGTGTGTGTGTGTGTGTGTGTGTGTGTGTGTGTGTGTGTGTGTGTGTGTGTGTGTGTCTCGATGATGATTGGGCGGTACCTCCTCAGACATGTGACAGCACGCCAATCAGCTGAGTCAACAAGGCAGTGTTTGAGGGCAAGGCATTAGCGGCACCAGGGACGAGAGGGGAGAAGTGAGGGGAGGTAGGGTCTAGTTCATACAGTTTGTACTTCAGGGAGTTGGCGTGGTTTAGTATGCTTATTGTGTTGGTAAGTTTGCGAATGGGTTATTTGGTGAGGGAGTTACCGTAAGTATGAACCCAAAAGATAAGGCTGAGTGTTGGTATGTAGCATTAAGTATGGATGGAATGTCTCTCTCTCTCTCTCTCTCTCTCTCTCTCTCTCTCTCTCTCTCTCTCTCTCTCTCTCTCTCTCTCTCTCTCTCTCTCTCTCTCTCTCTCTCTCTCTCTCTCTCTCTCTCTCTCTCTCTCTCTCTCTCTACATACACACACACACACACACACACACTCACACACACACAAGCACTCCTGTAATTCACCTTGCATATGAAAAAAAGATATATTTATGAGTATATGAAATAAGTACAGCCAATCCTGGTAACATGAGACTAAACGCTCCCTTTACCATCCCCCCATTTCTTCCTTCTTCCTGCACCTTCATCCCCCTTCCTTCGTCAGGCTGGGATTGGGTGAGGTGCAGGAGGTGGAGGGGGGAGTGAGCAGGGGTAGCAAGGGTTACTGAGGGGTTGGCGAGGCGGCAGCTCTACTGTACATATAGATACCAACTATATTTATATTGTTCTTTGTGTATCGAGTTATAATAAGAGACGAGAAGACCGAGAGATGGAGGAGTTTTATTGTCTTCCTTGTGGTGGTGGTGGTAGTGGTTTTGGTAGGGGAGAGAGAGAGAGAGAGAGAGAGAGAGAGAGAGAGAGAGAGAGAGAGAGAGAGAGAGAGAGAGAGAGAGAGAGAGAGAGAGAGAGAGAGAGAGAGAGAGAGAGACAGACTGACAGGAAAAAAACAGACAAACAGAAAAAAAGAGAGACAAACAGACAGACACAAAGAGACAGACAGAGACAGAAAGACAGACAGACAGACGGGCAGACATAGACAGAGAAAGCTAGAAGGAGGAGGAAATAAAAGGACGAATTGAAAAAAGAAGAGAAACTGAAGAAGGAATATGAGGAGGAAGAGAAAGAGCGAGGTGAAACAAGCCGACAAGCCCCGCGAGCCCCTCCAACAACATGCCGCCGCCGAGGGTCCTGGCGGGAAAATTCTCCAGAGAAGAAACATGAAGGGGAAAAAAGCAGTTTCCCTTTGTGAAAGAGAGACAGTGAGGGTTTTACCGAGAGACGAGTTGCAAGTACGCTCCTGCCGCCCGCCGCTGGGGACGGGGCCACACTAATGAGAAAACACACACACACACACACACACACACACACACACACACACACACATACACATACACACGGTGCTCCTGCTAATGGCTAACAAAGGAATAAGTGACATAATCAACTTCGTGCAGGGTTTTTCAAGGCCAAGTAATTTCCTTGCAAACACCACGTCACCATTTGCACAGATAATTGGTTAGAAATTGTAATCTAATATAACTTCACTCAAGATAGCCCAATGTAACTTAATAACATAACCTGGTCTAATCTAATTTAGCCAAACTTAAGCTAGCCTAACCCAACCTAATCAAATTTAAACTAATTCAACATAACCTAACCTAGCTCAAACTAACTTAATCTAAACTAAACTAATCTAATGTAATCACTCATTTCTCATACAAGACTTAATCTATCCTAATCTAACCTGTCCTAACGTAACCTAACAAAATTCAATCAAATGTAAACCAACCCAACCTAACCTGCTTCATCTTACGCTCACCTAACATAAACTAATCTTATCTAACCTAAACTAATCTAACAACGTATTTACACATATCCCATAGAAGAGTCACAACAAACATTTTCTCAAGTTCTCAGGTTCCCAGCATCGAGACAACAGACATTCAATACATTCTCACGCACCTCGCCGCCGGGGATTAGCTTCCCTTGCTGTTACCCTCCGGCACGAGCTTCTTCATTCCAGTCCAGATGCAGGAGATCAGGGTTATCAGAGAGCCTCGCATGATACGGTTTTGTTTGGCTTCAACTTTTCTTCTTTAACGTGATGAACCAGAGATACGGGTCGCCCTTGTAGTGATGCTTCTCAGACCTTTGTTCTCTCTAGTGCTCATAACACACACACACACACACACACACACACACACACACACACACACACACACACACACACACACACACACACACACATACGCACGCACTTATTAGACTCTAACTTCACCACATCAATAAGTGTGTCTATAGTGGAGCGCTCAAATGCCTGTATTACCACAGTCTGGTTCCTGAAGGCAAATGCATATGTACCTCACGTTCACAGGCAGTGTTGAAATTATGCAACGTCACTAAATAAGGACCGTTCTAAGTGCTGCAGAGGGATTTAGATAAACTGTATGCATAAGGTGACCTATTTTCGGAAAGTATAGTTGGTATAACACAAACGGTCTAAAAATAAGAAAATATATAGGTTTATCTAACTGAAGAAAAATATAACTAGCACAGCATAAAGCATTTCAGAAATTCTAGCAAAGGAAAAGTGGCGCAGGTATAAATATGAAACGGAAAAACGAGTTAAGCTGATGAAGCTGTGAAAAAAGAATACAGACATCAGAACACATAACGCTTTCGAAACAATAATAAATGAAATGTGGCTCAGATGCAGATATTAAACAGAAAACTAAATAGTCGAACCAGCAATGAAGAAGAATACAACTAATGTAGCATATAACGTTCTAGAAACAACAATTAACGAAAAAAGAAACACCCACATATAAACATGAAACGAAAAACGGGAACATTTACAGCCGAAGCGACACTTGGAAATATTAAAACTAACCTAGCCGCGGAAAAGAATACAATTAACATACCACATAAAAGATAAATAAACAAAACTCACACGCAGATATGAAACAGAAAACGAGAACACACAAAGCACAGTGGAAGCAAGACCCAGAAATGGCAACCAAACCTAAGATAAACTAGCTATGAAAAAAAAAAAAAAAAAAAAAAAAACAGAAAATATACCACATAACCTTTTACAAACACCACCAAACTAAAATAAAAAAACAAAACAAAAACAAGACCCAGAAGCAAACAAGAAGCAGAAAACGAGAACACACACATACACAGTGGAAGGGAGGCGAGACTTGAGAATGTTAATACAGAATAACCCATCGGCAGGAAGGCATATTAATAGGATCATTGCCGGGGATATTATCGACTATTGGCTAACACATCGCTGGCCTTCAATTACACGGCTGCTGAGGGTTTCCTGCGAGAGTGAATAGTTTGCATGATAACACTGGGACTGGGATGTGCAGCAGAAGTGTGGATGCCGCACCCACCAGACACACCAAACAGAAGGAACTAGTAGAACAGGGAGTGAGTGAGTGGAGAAGCGAGTGAATGAGTGAGATGAGAAGTGAGTGAGTAGAAAGGTGAGTGGGGGAGTTAGTGAGTTAGTGGTACAGTGAGTGAGTGAGTGAGTGAGTGAGTGAGTGAGTGAGTGAATGAATGACCATGATGATGATGTCAAGCTTGTGAGACGTGTCCTTGAGAGAGAGAGAGAGAGAGAGAGAGAGAGAGAGAGAGAGAGAGAGAGAGAGAGAGAGAGAGAGAGAGAGAGAGAGAGAGAGAGAGAGAGAGAGAGAGAGAGAGAGCACTTAATCAAGATGCTCAAAGGAGTTAGGGAGTGGAAGGAGCAGATAGGAGCAGTAATTTCGTGAGGCATAATAGAAGAACAAGATGACAGTCATGCAAACTACGCGAATGTGCTTAAATGTACAGAAATCCCCCCTTTCTCTCTCTCTCTCTCTCTCTCTCTCTCTCTCTCTCTCTCTCTCTCTCTCTCTCTCTCTCTCTCTCTCTCTCTCTCTCTTGACACATAGTTATCTTCATTAGTTTGATTGCTGTAATTTTTTGTTGAAGATTTTTCTCGTAGGCTGTAGTGACGGTGTGATGAAAGACATACTATAAATGCAATACGGAAAAAAAAAAAACGACTGAGATATGAGGTCAGGACAAGTCAACACGACATTAAACTCTTATATAAAACCGCCACGTAAATACTGATACACGCACGCTCACACATACACACACAGACGCACACGAGCTTTTAAAGGGCACGTTAATTAATATATGCAGCGATAAAAGCAGGCAAAGCACATGTTTAACTTTGAAATTTCAACCTAATTAACACCTAAAAGTCACAGGGTTGCTGGACGAAGGAACCACGTCTCTGTTAATTGAAAGGTTGTGGTGATGGTGGTGGTGGTGATGGTGATGGTGGTGATGATGATGACATAATAATAATAATAATAATAATAATAAACGGTTTATTATTTAGGCAGTTGACAAACTGAAAATGTACATAGGGGATGGGGAAAAACTTAACATTAATCCTAACGGTAAGACTAATCTAGGAGGGAAATACTAATGATTGATGGCTCGCACCATGGTGGGAATGACGTGTGTGTATGTGTGTTGTATCAGCACATATACTCGTGAACAAACACACACACACACAAACACACACACACACACAAACACACACACACACACACACACACACACACACAGACACACACACACCTGCCGAAGTTGAGGTCAAAATTTGTTTCGCCTTCTCGAGAAAACTCCGCCAACTTGAGGTGTGTCTTTCCTGAGCCAATATTTTCCTTAAAGGGGCGTGTAAAAGTTGGCGGCTTGCCTGACATTGGACCTCTTAACCCTTCCTGTCTCGAGGCGCTGGCGGGCACGGCACTCACTGTCAGGCCCGGGTTATGGGCACTCTCTTGAAGTGGGCTCACGCCAGAGATAAGAGAGAGAGGGGGAGAAAGCTTGTTCTGTATCTACCCTGTTCTTCCACATTTAGTTCATTAGTAACAGTAAATAGATAAAGATATCCTTGTTATGAGTGTTCCCTTTAGGAGGTTTCACACGACAGGGACGGGAGAGGTAGCGGGGAGAAAACCTGTTCTGTATCTATCCTGTTCCTTTTACACGTAGTTCATTAGTAGCAGTAAACAGCTTTCCTCGTTACGGACTGACAGGTCTTCTGGTATCTGTTCTTCCCGTCTCATTCTCAAGAACACAAGAGACACAAGAACATAGGGAAAACAATGGAATCCGCAAGAAGTCATCAGTCGTGGTAATCCCTATAAGAAATATGCTTATCTACGAGCATTTCCACTTAGTATCCTCATCCGTAAATTCGTCTAATCTTCTTCTAAACCCCCCTAACGACTCAGCACTAACAAATGAGTCCCACAGGCTGGTGAGAGACTGGGACGAAGAGCGGCTTTGGGAAATGAAAGGTGGACAGATGCAGAACAGGACGGGGCGGTGATCTGGACGTGTTGACGATGGTCACGCCGCTCAGAGAAAATGCTACACCCTCCGGCGGCACGGCAGCGGCACCGTGAAATTGCCCTTAACACCTGATTTGCCGTCAAACTCCTCTATGTAAAAGACCACCATTTTCCGGCGTCATTTTTGCTAAACACGCAATTCCTTCTCGTGAAATAAAACTGAAATATATTTCCAGTTTTCCACAAAGTACCGCACTGCAGGCCATCCAATTCAAGAAACAGTCTCCTCCACCTTCGACAAACACGATACATTCCCGGCCCAACACAAGTCCTGCAGCAAACTCGCGGTGTCAAGAGGCCGAGCAACAGTTTATGGCCCTTTCACCCTCATAAAATTCCACCTAACGAGTGTATTGGCTCGTTAATCACGGCAGGTAATCTAAGGCCTCCTGCCCCGCCCCGCATCGGGAAGGGAGGGCCAGCCAGACGGGGCGGCCCCACGTGACCCAGACTAAACTTTCCTCGCAAACAAGTGACGCACACCAAGGGCCTTCCCTGACCTTCACACGAAACCATAACAACCACTAGACAATGGCACAACACCACACGTGATATTGCTAGGGCCTCTGTAACTGATCGGGAAAGCAAGCCTGGAAAAAAGAGAGAGAATGGGAGAAGAGGAGAAGCTAAGCACGGAAGCTGTAAGTATTAAGACCAGGATGAGGAGGCTTAACTGGTTCCAATCCTCGCCGTACGAATCACAACCAAGTGTGTATCTTTCTTCAGACTGTTGCCTTCGTGGTGATACTTCATTGTGGAGGCCAGAACGAGGAATATCTGATGAACACACACACACACACACACACACACACACACACACACACACACACACACACACTAAATAAATAAATAAATAAATAAATAAATAAATAAATCTATAAATAAACAACATCCATTAAAGGCTCTTCCCGATGCCCTGATGGATGTTAAAGTAAAAGAAATTAGACAGACTGACAGACAGACAGATAGATAGATAGATAGATAGATAGATAGATAGATAGATAGATAGATAAATAGATAGATAGATAGACGAACAGACATACATACAGATAAATAAACAAATACAGGTAGATTGACAGATAGAGGATACGCATATAATTTAAAAATACATCTGCATGATCAAGTAAATTCACGGTAATTAACACAAACACAAAACCCACTTACGCAATCCAGGAATTCGGTACCCCCTTCTCTCTCTCTCTCTCTCTCTCTCTCTCTCTCTCTCTCTCTCTCTCTCTCTCTCTCTCTCTCTCTCTCTCTCTCTCTGGTCACAATGAGCGGAAGTATCGCCTTACCCCAAACACTCAATTAGCTTTTGTTCTCCACCTTCCCTAACCCTTTCAGGAGCGGAGATCGATAGACTGACCTAACTGTATTAAATTTGCACCGCTTTCCCCCCCCCCTCTTGACCCTTTACGTGAATAATAAAAAAAAAGAAATATGCAGACGATCGTTCCATTCTTCATCAAAACACGTCACAACACACACACACACACACATACAAACACGGAACAGGAGTCAGTGATTGAAACAACAGGTTCCGCTAACTGACAACCGTGAACCATCTGGCGGAACAATGAAAACAGAGACGGTGACTCCAAAACACAGGGCTGCTCTCTCGCTCTCTCGTTTTATCGGCGCACCTGCTTGCACACCTGAACTCCCACGCCTGCTGGTGCTGCTGCTGCTGCTGCTGATGATGATGATGATGACGATGTACGTATGAAAGTGATGGCTGAACATGTAAAAAGTAATGTATGATTGTGTGTTTGTGTTACTGTTGATGGTAATTAAATACATAAATGATGATGTATAAGTATGATTGTATATTTGCGTTAGTGTATAAGTCTGTGTCTGAGTGAGCGTGTAAAACTCCGTACAAACATCTCATTTCTATTGCAGGAATAACGTTTACGGATTAATCACATTAAATGGATCACTAAAAGAGTATCAGAGACGAGAGAAGGAAGGGAGGGACGGCAGCCAACAAGAGACACAACCCCACACTCCACAGACCGAAGCGCCTAACTAAAGTAAAGCTGCGCTGCGGGACTGCTGAAGAGGAGCTTGTGGGGGTGAATGAGAGGCGTGGACGCGAGTAACGGGGTTCATTGTGTGGCTGGTTGGCGTATTGGCATAGGATGGGTGGAGTTTAACCGCGGCGTGGAAGGGATGTCAGGGTGGGATGTTTGGTTTCCTAGTGAGGCTGCAATGAAGGAAATGGTGGTGATGGTGGTGCAGTTCAGAGAGATAGGGCATGGTGACTGATGTGGTGGGAGTGTGTGCAGCATATACGTTCATCTTCCTCCTCCTACATCTCTCAATATCCGGTGAGGAAACTGAAGATAAGGAACAAACTTCTTAGAGTCAGAAATCAGGATAGGATAAGAAATAATGTGTTCAAGTTTCATAAAAAAAGAAAAGATAGTAACGAATTGGTTCTCAGATGCAGTAGTAGACGAAGGGAACTGACTCAGTAATCGGATTATTAGTGCCGAATCATTAGGGAGCTTTGAAAAAAAATATGGATAGAGATGACAGGTGGAAATAAGTAGGTACGTTCTATGAAGGGACTGCCATGTGTACACCTGACGCAGTTACTGAGAGCATCATAATCTGAAGTGTTGGCAAAGCATCCTGGTACGCAATTCCCTTACACGATAAAGTTAAGGAATGGTTGTATGGAAATCAGACTTATCCCAGATAGGATACCGTTCAGAACAATGTAGAGTTTCTATATACATTTATGTGCAAGCTTTAACTATATAATAAAAGAACGAAGCTACAAAGACTGTTTTCCCCCTCATCTCCACATGCCCCAAGTATTCGTCTAAGAAGCAGCTTCCCTTATTCTTTATGTTCTTAAGCTGGAGAAACAGAAATGTAGATCACAGGAAGACTACATCCGGGAAAATAATACACTACTGCAAGGCGCCGCTGCTGTTTCCGAAGAGTATTGCTGATGCATTAAAAGTGTATTCGTTGCTATTACTTTCCTATGAGTTTATTTACAGAACGAGATTTACGATATTGCTTGTGAGAACCAGAAGGGCCCGCGAGGAGCGCTGTATTTTGATTATTATTGTGTTTCGTTTCATTTCGTTGTATTTCAAGGCGATTTACTTTTAAACTTTCCTCTGCGTTTCGTTCTAGCTACCTTACATGTTATTGACCTCGTGTTCCATATTGCTTCCTTATGAGTGTTTTACTTTCATGTCGTGCTGCTTTGAACGCTGTTTTGGAGAATTACGTTATTTTCTCCGGTTATTTGGCTTAACTTTACGCGTTTTACCTTCTCGGAGCCTTTGTTTACGTGTGTGTGTGTGTGTGTGTGTGTGTGTGTGTGTGTGTGTGTGTGTGTGTGTGTGTGTGTTTTCAGAAACATCTCTTTCATCCACACGAAATAAGGAAAATTAAAAGCTGCTACAAGAAAGCCACCAACTCTCGTCTGTCATGACACCGGCCGCCTCTCCTCGCGCCACATCAAAGCCACATACAACTTAATTAACATGACCTCCTCAGAATAGCACTGTGTTCTGCCGCTTGACCCTTTTAGAAATATACATAATTTAACGAACAGAAGTTACAAATTTGCTGCCTACATTATTATCATTATTTCATCTATTTACTGGCTGATTCATTTATTCATTCTCATCAAAGATACACACAGCCTTTCTTGACCTTTACATAATAGCACTGTCTTCTGCAGCCTCTGTATCTTGACTTTATAGAAATGTACACGATTCAACCATCCAAAGTTATACGTATGTTACCTACATTACTAATACCATTACTTTATTTACTGGCTGACTTACTCATTCATTTCGAAATAGTATTGCGTTCTGCTGCTTCTGTATTTTGGTGTGTTTTTTTTGGATATATGATTTAAAACTCCAAAATTATACGTTTGTTACCTACATACGTACGTTATTAATGTTATCAAATATATTTATTAACTGATCTATTTATTCATTTCTTACTATTTTTTTCAGCTAATTCCGTGATTTTGCATCTCGATAACAGAGAATGTTGTGCAGACTTGGTGAATAACGCG
>NC_087160.1:20974431-20986931 GCF_035594125.1 Scylla paramamosain
GTTACTTTGAAGTTATAAAAATGAAAGTGGCAGTGGTGGTGGTGGTAGTAGTAGTAGTAGTAGTAGTAGTAGTAGTAGTAGTAGTAGTAGTAGTAGTAGTAGTAGTAGTAGTAGGAATAGTAGTAGTAGTAGGAATAGTAACAGCAGCAATAGTAATAACAACAGGAGGAATAAGGACATGATTTACACAACCTTCCTCATTCCGTACAAGCAAAGTGACACCCGAGCAAAGAAGCGCGCGCGCGAGAGAGAGAGAGAGAGAGAGAGAGAGAGAGAGAGAGAGAGAGAGAGAGAGAGAGAGAGAGAGAGAGAGAGAGAGAGAGAGAGAGAGAGAGAGAGAGAGAGAGAGAGAGAGAGAGAGAGAGAGAGAGAGAGAGAGAGAGAGAGAGAGAGAGAGAGAGAAAGAAAGAAAAAAATGGAAGAAAACAATAAAAGTACAAAAAAAAATAACCCTTTCAATTTTTTCCGTTTCATGACAAGAAGAAAGTAACCACAAGAGGAAGAGGAAGAGGAGGCGCTGCTGTTGCCATCCTGCGCCCTTCCCTGTCGTAGTCACTTTTTTACTCCGCGCGGGGAATACATGTATCGTAAATCCTCGTATATTCCAAATCCCTGCGTGTCAGGCATGAAGAATACGTATTGTTTTTCGCTGGCGGGGAATCGAACCCTGGTTTCCCGCGTGACAGCCATGGATAGTGACTACCGCACTTCCCAGGCCTGCCATCCGCTCTAGTAATTGTAGCGGTGGTGGTGGTGGTGGTGGTGGTGGTGGTGGTGGTGGTAGTGTAAGGGGGTGGTGGTAGGTAGGAGGAGGAGGAGGAGGAGGATGAAGGAGAAGAGGAAGAGGAATTGAAGTGCTTGAAATAATAATATAAATAATAATGATCATGATAATAATATTATTAATAATAATAATAATAATAATAATAATAATAATAATAATAACAACAACAACAACAACAACAACAACAACAACAACAACAACAACAACTACAACAACCAAGTACCAACAACATACCAAACACCGCCGCACAACAGACAGCCATCAGAACACCTCCCACCAAACACCAAACACTCTCATCTCGCCACACAGACGAAGCAAAGCCACAATTAAAGGCACCTCACAAAAGCAGCGGCCTCCCCTTTAACCTAACAACACACCACCTCGCGCCTCTCATCGCAACACAAAAGGTCAGAGAAGTACTGCATAGCAACCCACAACACTGGCTGGCCTCTTACATGATTATTAATTAGAGATTCACGCTGTTCCTGTCCGCTGTTCATTTTAAGTCGTGTCAGAATAAGCACAGAAACGTAAGGCATTGGAAGGTAATCTAAAACAGGACCTGTACGTAACTTGAGAACTACACTTGTTTCCTCTTTAGATTCTAGTTGTTTTTATCTACAGTTCATCTATTTTTTTTTTTTTTTTTTTGAGGGAGGGGGCAGAATAATGAGAGGAACATTAAGTACTGAAAGGCTACTTATTTCAGGATTTGTATGTAACTTCAGAACTCAATTGGTCTCCTCTTTACATCCCTCTACTCCAGGTTCTTCTAGGGAGCGGTGTGTGTGTTCTGCAATTCGTTCAGTCTCTTGGTAGAATAGTCGTAGGAGCCTGAAGCATTGGAAGGTTGTCTACAGCAGGATCTGTACGTAACTTAAGAAGTAAACTAGTCTCCCCTTTAGATTCCTGTCTTCCAGGTTTTTGTAGGGAGTGATGAGTAAGCTTTTTCAATTTCCCCTCTTTTGTCGGTCTTTTGACACACAGAGTCATAAGAGTGAAAATATATCGACATCATCACAATAACAGCTTAACTACCTAACAAGCAAAGCCCCAGAATAGTCATGACCAAACTGACTTCCTCTTTAAATACCTCTACTCCAGTTTTCTTTTTAAGTATCGACAGGATTATGTGAGCTTTGTCATCCTTTTCTTATTTTTTTTCCTTGTTTGCCCTCCGCCTGTCTCACTAATACACACAAAGTCGTTAGAGCATAAAGACATACACAGATCAGTCTAACAGTTTTACTACCCAAAAAGTAAGAGCTCAAAACTGTCATGACTAAAAATAGCACATGATTTCCGGAACTCACAGTCCAAAATTGTCCACAACTCCAACAAAAGTCCACCAGCACAACAAAATGTTCCAAAATAGTGAAAAAGAGAACATGTACGTAGTAGTTCACAAAAAGCAATTTAAACTCGTATCATCCACCGCAGCCAATCACGACACGTGGAAGTTAATAACAGCACCACACCACCACGGGAAGCAAGAGTGATGGAGTGACAGTGACAGAAACCAGTGATCGGGTATCAGGTGAGGTGAAGTGGACGAGGCCCTTCCTCACCTCCCACTTAGGAACACAAGGACACAAGAGCATAAGGGAAGTTACAGGGAGTCATCAGGCTTCCTCGTGGCAGTAACAGCAATTATACATCACTCTATGACTTGAACTCTTTCAAGAGGGAGGTTTTAAGACACTTATCCTTCAGTATTATCGTTTCTGACTTCCTTTTGGGGACCGGCGCCTCAGTGGGTCTTTTTCTCTACATTTTTCTTGCCCTGGGTCAGTGCCCCTCTTACTTATAAGAAAAAAAAATGTAAACCAATTTCTTTAGCTCCCCATTCAGAACACAAGAGCATATGAACATAAGGGAGGGTGCAGGAAGTCATCAGGTGTACTAATGGCAGCCACATACCACAGATAAATCACGTACTAGTCATACATCACTACTTAACACATTTTCTCTCCTCCCTCAACCTTAACTCTCAACGATCATCCTTATCTATAAATTTATCTAATCCTTTAGCGCTCCGTACTGACTTGGCACTAACAATGTGATTACTGAGTTTCTTCCATTCACCCAACACTATAGCACTCTCTGTCTCCACCTCTCTCTTTTGTCCCTCTTTTTATTCGATGTTCCCTGACTTCTCTCTTCGTCAGGATGAGTTGCATGACTCTTTCTCTCTTTAATAATTTAATCGGCCTGGCAATACACGCTTTTTTGTTCCTGCTTACACTCTGTTTGCTCTTCCCAGATTACTGTGTCTCTCCAAATATGAAAAGAGGAAATGCAGGAACACATGAGCAAGCGTAAAAAAATTAAATAAATAAATAAAAATATTGTTATTATACCTACATCATAAATTGACATTGCGGACTGAGACAAACAGGAACAAACATATTAGTGAACAAGGGCAAGCGTGTACGTACTTACTCACTTAGACACACACACACACACACTATACTAGGCCAATGCATATAACCCACCTGTATACACACACACACACACACACACACACACACACACACACACCGGTAATTGGCAGGAACCTGATTGACTGTCTGAATGTTAATGACGGGGGAATATGATGCTTTACCACGCACAGGTGTAGTTGTTTGTATTTACCTGCCTGTACATACCTGCCCGTATTTACCTTACTGTGCGCGACTGATTGTTGTACGCGAAGTTTGAAGAAAAGGCTCCTCCTGTCTATACATCGAGTCTTATTCAGTTTAATACAGATATAGTGGATGTTCTGTGCCTGTATCATCTTCTCCTGCTGTGTATTCAAATATTATTAATGTATTTATTTGTGAGGTTCACTTAATTTCACTATCTGGTAACGCAATACTTAAGCATATAAATAATTTTTGTCTTTGTTTCTGTATTGATATGTATTTTTTTTAAGAAATTTTATCTTGTTGTTTCACTACGTTACGAAACTTTTTTTTTTTTCGCTTTTCATGTATTTTTTTCTTCTTTTTTTGGACATATTTTGCAATTAATCAGAATTTCATCACATCCTTTCACTATCTGTTAATTTAGTTTCTTCGCATTTCATATATAATCCGCTTCCCTTTCTCTTTCCGAAAGCTTTTATCATACCAGTATTAACAATTACAACCCCTCTGTCTATTCACTTCAGTCTATCTAGCAGCATATTTATCGACAACTTATGTATGTTTCCCTACCTACCTTCTCTTTTAAATATATAATCTGAATTATCTGTCATTCCGTCTATTTTTCTGCCTACTGTCTTACCTATCAATCTATATTTTTCTATCTTCCATTTATCCCTAGACTGCTCGTCTTGTTATTTTGTTTACTTGCCCTGCCTTTCCCTTAGTTTGTGTCTACGTATGTGCTTGTGTCACACCCTTTGGTCATCGCTTTGCACAGCTTTCGCCCTCCCCCACACCATTCCTCTTAGTGCACTCTTCCGATCTCAGCCAGATTGCTCTTTGTAGCCAGGGAAGCAACATTCTTTTTAGTCAGTGGAGGGAGATGCAGCAATGAAGCTTAGCAAATAGACACAAACGTGCAGAATAAACACTGACATGGACGAGAGGCGAACATAAACAGAAACTTGGTCGTTGTATAGAAACATTAGGACAGAGAGAGAGAGAGAGAGAGAGAGAGAGAGAGAGAGAGAGAGAGAGAGAGAGAGAGAGAGAGAGAGAGAGAGAGAGAGAGAGAGAGAGAGAGAGAGAGAGAGAGAGAGAGCATTCTGTCAACCTTCACTATATAGCACACTCTACACGTAACACAATATCTTAGAACTAATGTTTCGGCAGTCTCGGACTCGAGTATGTTCCAAGTTTGTTGTTGTTCTTGTTGTTGTTGTTGTTGTTGTTGTTGTTGTTGTTGTTGTTGTTGTTGTTGTTGTTGTTGTTGATTATGTTGTTATGTGTTGTTGTTAGGTGTTATGTGCGACTGTGGACTGATGTGTTCGGGACCTGCAAAGTCACAGCGGACACCGACACCGACAGCACAAGTAAAAGAAAAGAGGCAATCCGCTCCACACGAAAGAGAAATGAAGTTAACCGCGCCGTAGGGCAAGCTAGCATCCGTTTATGAACAACTGTGGGATGATGAGTTCAGGACAAACGAAGCCACAGCGGGAACCGAGAGTGACAACGACGAAGAGGAAAGCGAGGAGAATACCCCTCCTTAGACAGCGCGTCCAGCAGCGCTACAGGGACTTGTGGACTCAGCGAAATGGTCCTTCCCTCTAATCTCACACTTCCGCCAGCAGTTCCTCAACGCTCTCTCATGTCCCATGAAGGAAGGAAGCAAGAGTCTGAAGGCACCGAGATGGCAAGGCAGAGTCCGCAACATCGGCAGCAAGATTAAAAGGAAGGTGAGGGAGAGCACCAGTCCCCACACAGCTGTCCATCGGGAGTTGGCACACGTTACGTGCGGCTGTGGACTGAAGCGTTCGGGAAGAATCAAAACATGGGAGGAGGAAAAGTGTAGCTGAGATTGGCACGCGTCACGTGCAGACTGAAGAGCTCAGCGAGGGTCCAGATTATTAACAAGAAGCACGAAGCACCGCAGACCAGGCCAAAGCAAGCTGACATCCGCTATGTGCGACTGTGGGCTGATGTTCTCGGCACAAACCAAGCCATAGCGGACCCAACACTGACAGCGACGTAGAGGATAGCGAGAACAGCGCCGCACGGGACAGCAGGAAAGCTAACAGCGCCGAAGAGAATAGAAGGGAGAAGACCAGCGCCAAACGGAATGGGAGCGAAAGTAAGGTGAACAGTGCCTTAAATCAAGCTTGCAACCGTTATGTGCAACTTTGGGCCGATGTGTTTGGGACTAACGAGGCAGCAGTGGTCACCGACACTGACAGCACCGCAGGGGCGAGCGAGGAGCACCAGCAAGACCAAGAGGAAGGCGAAGGAACGTTCTGCTCCCCATAAAGCAGCTTATCGGAAACGGGCAGGTGTTACATTCGGCTGTGGACTGAGGTGTTCGGGAAAAATACAAAACAAGAGACACAGGACAGTGCAGCGGAGGTTGGCACGCGTCACGTGCAGACTAACGAGCTGTGCGAGGATCCAGATTATCAGGATTATCAGCAGGAGGAGGAAGATGAATGTCCACACGGAACACCTCAAACCAGCGCAGAGCAAACTATCAGCTGTTAGGCACGACTGTGGGCTGATTTGTTTGGGACTGAAGAAGCCACAGCGGACACCGACACGCATGGAAGCAACAGCGAACGCCGACATGCATGGGTGCATGTCATGCATGCATCGTAGAGCAATTTGACAGAAGTTATGCGCGAATGTGGGCTGATATGTTCGGGCCAAACAAAGACACAGTCGACACCGAGACTGACAGCGCCGTGGAAAATTGCAAGGAGAACAGCGTCGCACCAAACACAGCGAGGCCAGCAGCTCTGTAGGGCAAGCTATCATACATTATGTGTGAATGTGGGCTGACGTGTTCGGAAATAAAGAAGGCACAGCGATCACCGACACTGACATCGCCATAAAGGACAGCGAAGCGAATAGCGCCGCATGGGACTGCGGGACCAGCAGCGCTACAGGGACTGGCTGACTCACCCAAATCATCCTCCCGCTCATCTCACACTTCTGGAAGAGGCAAGAGTCTGAAAGCTCCGAGATGGCAAGGCAGAATCCACATCGGCAGCAAGACCGAGAGGAAGGCGAGGAACCGCACCAGTCACCGAAAAGCAGTTCATCGGAAGCTGGCGCGCTTTACGTGCGGCTGTGGACTGACGTGTTCGGGGAACCTGAGGAAGGACCGGACTCAACATCGACTGGCTGAAGTGAATGGAATTCTAACCTGTCATTCCGGAAGCTGCCGCGAGTCACTTGCTTCCCTGTAACGTGTTGACGAGGACGCCCTGACCTCACGTTTCCCAGGGAGACAAACTGACAAATGTTTTAAAGTTTTTCGAGTATTTTTCTTAACTGTCTCACAGCACAAATGGTCAGTCACAGCCTGCCATCTACAGACAACTTTCTTCTTTCACACGACTCTAGGCTGTGTCTCCTAGATTACAACGAAAACGTCACTTACACAAGTTTGGAACAGAGTTCGCAAGATTTCTGAGAAGTTTTCGCCTCCTACCTCCTGTATTGTCTCTTGCTGGTGAGACGAGGTGTTTGCTAGTTGCTGAGGTGTTTGCAGATCACTTTACTAGTGTTTCCAGGAAAGATCCTAATTCGCCTATGGCTCAACATCATCGCCATTTGGAATCTCGTGAAGTTAAGTTTTCTGTAGCCATAAAGTGTCATGCGTGTGGTGTGCTTCCTGAAGGATCTCGTGGCAGCTTACAGTCGATGACTTGTCTGTCTCCTTTGCTGCCGTGAGGATGCCACTGACTGAGAGGAAGTTAATGTGACCAATTAATATGATTTATCAGTGCGTTGCAACTCATTGATTTCATTTCTCGGCTTCAAAAACTGTGGCCATACACTTCTGCTGTCTTCGTGATGTTCACTCTGACCCAATCTTCTTTCTCTATTCTCTTGCTCCTTTTGCACCGAACTCTTGTTCTTTCTAAACTGCAGTATGGTTGTGAAATTTATTCGTCTGCTACTGAGGCACGACCTCGTGTGCTGGTCTCGGTTCACTTGCCGTCTGAGTTCCTTTTATCATTTGGCAGCGGCGCCATATGACCGCAATGTTGCTTTGCATTCATCCCAATCAATCAACCATTCAGTCAGTCAATCACACAACTCCACAAGCACCCAATGTTTCAGCAGCGCCGGACTCATGCTCTAAGTTATGAAATACGTAAACTTTTTTCCCATTTCTTTTTTTTTTTTCAGTCTCGCACGCGCTCGAGAAGAATGGAGGAAAGGACGCAAAAAATCAAACAGGGGCTCGATAGCTCTGCGTGGGTGGCAAGAAAAGAAACACAAAACAGGAAGAAAGAAACTGAAAAATTTTACTTTTCTCTCAAGCTCTAGAAATACTGCGAAATGCCCTGATATAAACACAGATAATATTGTCTACTTGTTTTTTTTTTTTGTTTTTTTTTCGTCCAAACTTGCAAAATTGCCAAAAAAAAAAAAAAACTGGCACGCAAATGAGGAAATTAATTAGTGGAATCAATTTAGATGGTGGTAAGTGCAAGGACATTAGATAAATTTAAGAGGAGGTTGGATAAATTAAAAGA
The DNA here is from genome assembly GCF_035594125.1 of Scylla paramamosain. Classification (NCBI taxonomy): domain Eukaryota; kingdom Metazoa; phylum Arthropoda; class Malacostraca; order Decapoda; family Portunidae; genus Scylla; species Scylla paramamosain. The sequence continues at coordinate 20,982,387 of NC_087160.1, forward strand.
CAATGAGAGACGATGATGAGGGAACTGGGGACCGCTCCTATGTTAATGTATTTTTTATTTTATTTTTATTTTCGTTTACTATTTTTTTTTTTTTTTAATTCCTACGGAGAGATACGACTGCCTACTTTTAAGAAAATTCTCAGCATTGAATAGTTATAGATTATTATAGCTTTGGTGGTGGTGGTAGCAGTAGTAGTAGTAGTAGTAGTAGTAGTAGTAGTAGTAGTAGTAGAGTAGATGTTGTTGCTGTATTAGTTGTGGTGGTTGCTGTTATTGTTGTTTTTGTCGATACTGTTACCTTTACTTTTGTTTTTATATTATTTTTATTGTTTTACCATCATCATCATCATCATCATTACCATTATTAAGTCTACTATCATTATTACCATTACTACTACCATCATTATTACTATACTGATATTATATAAATCACGCGAAAGCCATCATCACGAATCCAACCTGAATTATTACATCAGCACATTTATCAAAGCGTGTGAAATGTTCCTTTAATAGATTGGTATTATGAGCGCAAAGTGAGGCCGGAGAAAGAGAGAGAAAAAAAAAGTCAAGCATCAAATTAATGGCAGGAATTCTTTTCGTCAGGAAATCCAAATTGACGTTTTAATTCAGTATCGCTAAGCTGTGATGCCCGCTGTGGATGAGTGCTACGATAAAAAATGCAAGAAAAAAGTTGAACGGAAAATGTAAGAGCGGTGTTACGAATGTCCCTTCATTTGAAAAAAAAAAAAAAAAAAAAAAAACCTGCCTTCATTATAAACTCATCACTACTCGCGAACCTATTACGAAAATGTTCAAAAGTTCATTCAATTAGTAAAAACGAGTGGCAGGAAAAAAATTCGTCTATCTATTTATTTAGTATCTATCTAAATATCGCCTTTATTTCTCCATCTCATTCATTATTTTATTTTTTCTCTCTTCTCTTTCTCCTCCGTCGATTTCCCGTTTAGTCTCACCCTATTCTCCTCTCCCTCCCTCCAACTTTCTCTCTCTCTCTCTCTCTCTCTCTCTCTCTCTCTCTCTCTCTCTCTCTCTCTCTCTCTCTCTCTCTCTCTCTCTCTCTCTCTCTCTCTCTCTCTCTCTCTCTCTCTCTCTTATCCTCCTCCACCTGACTTCCAATCTCCCGGACACAATCGCCTTTCCTCCTCATAAATTCGAAGTTAATAATCCCTAATCCCATTTCTAAGGCTACCTTCGCCTCATAGCGGGCAAAATACATCCTTAAAGTGACTGGACCTGGCCGGGGAACACACACACACACACACACACACACACACACAGATAGATAAAAGGTAGATAGATCATTTGGTGACCACAGTATTGCTATAAAATTACAATAGACATGATGTACAAAACGGAAAACCCATATCGTGCAAACTAAAATGCATAAACACACACACACACACACACACACACACACACACCACGATATAAGAATAAACATAATATCAACAAACAACGATGAAAGCAGACTAAAAATGCTGACTGTCTATCCAATTACTTAACAAGAGAGGGAGAGTTAAATTAACAAACAAATATGACGACCCGAAATAATGAAAAAAAAAATATCACCAACTGTCATCCCTAGATTATTTTCGGAAATCAAACATTACATTACTATTATTATTATTTTTTTTTTCTTTTTTTTTTGTACGCGGGAGGAAGATGGTGGTGATGGTAGTGGTGATGGTGGTGGTGATGGTGGTGGTAGTGGTCGTGACGATAGTTGTAGTGGTAGAAAATAAATTAGTAAAGGCAGCGATGGAATGATGGTAGTGGTAGTAATGGTTGTAGTAATATGCAGTAGTTGTAGATGTAGTAGTAGTAGTAGTAGTAGTAGTAGTAGTAGTAGTAGTAGTAGTAGTAGTAGTAGTGGTTGTGGTGGATGAGTTAGTAATATCAGAGCTGGTCACAGTGGGATTAATATATTCTCTCTCTCTCTCTCTCTCTCTCTCTCTCTCTCTCTCTCTCTCTCTCTCTCTCTCTCTCTCTCTCTCTCTCTGGTCTCCCTCCTTCCTCCCATACCCAAAATGTCCTTCCACTGGGCTTCATCTACTCTCCTCTCCTCTCTGCTCTCCCTTTCATCTCTTACCTTATCAACATCCTTTTCCTTCCCTTCCTGCCACATCCTCTCCCTTCCAACCTCCTCCCGCCCCACCCCGTCCTCTCCCAGTCCCTCCCGCCTCACCAACTCCTCACCCAGCCCTCTCCCGTCCCACCAGGCTATCTCCCAATTCCTCCAGTCCCTGCACCACCTCTCCCAATCTCTCCCGTCTCCCGTGCCGCCCTTAATGTTGCCGCCATGCCCTTGGAGACCTGGAACTAGTAAACAGAGATATTATGCTAATCTCCCGTACTCATCAGTGGTTTAAGATAACGCCGCTCAGAGAGAGAGAGAGAGAGAGAGAGAGAGAGAGAGAGAGAGAGAGAGAGAGAGAGAGAGAGAGAATGATATGCATGGAGAGATGTGTAAAAATAGAATGTAACGTCCAATACTTTTTTTCCTGACCAATTCTTGACGTTTCAATTTTATGTAAGGCTTCCTCCCTCCTCCTCCTCCTCCTAATATTCTTTCTCCTCCTCTTCCTCCTCCTCCTCCTCCTCCTCTTCCTCCTCCTCCTCCTCCTCCTCCTCCTCCTTTGCTTCTTTTTCCCCCGCTATTTATTGTTGTCGGTTTTTTCCACCGTCTCCTATTCACTTCCTCTTTCTTTTCCTACTCCACGTGTTGCTGGTGTTATGTTGTTGTTGTTGTTGTTGTTGTTGTTGTTGTTGTTGTTGTTGTTGATGTTGCTGTTAGTATTGTTATTATTACTATTATCATCATCAGTATCTATTATCATTATCATTACAAGTTTTTTTCCTTGGTCTCACTTTCTCCTCTTCCTACTATCTCACTTTCATTTTCACCGCCACTTCCACTTCGTTCCTGCCGTCTCCCTCCTTCCACTTTCCCCTCCTCCTCCTCTTCCTCCTCCTCCTTCTCTTCCTCTTCTTCCTCCTCCTCCTCCTCCTCCTCCTCCTCCTCCTCCTCCTCCTCCTCCTCCTCCTCTTCCTCCCTTATGTCACTCAGTTTTCTATCAAAATAGAAAAGTTTTCCTTCTCGAAGGAAATTATGTTGACGCTCATTTCCTCTCACCTGTATTTTCCTTGCCTCCTTTTTCCCCTCTTCCCTCCCTCCCTCCCTCGCACTCTCCCTCTCTCTTTCCCTCGCTCTTTCATCACAACATTCACGCCTCGTGTATCTTTCCTCCTTTACATGAACGTCCTCTTCCTCTTGCAAAAACTGTATATTTCCAACATTTTCTATTAACTTTTTTGCTTTCTGTGTTTATTTTTGCTTTCTCTTCCCTCTCCCTCTCTCTCTCTCTCTCTCTCTCTCTCTCTCTCTCTCTCTCTCTCTCTCTCTCTCTCATCCATCAGAAGAGAATAGAAAACACATGAATAAATTAATAAACAAGAAAAGACCTAATAAATGTGTAAATTAAAAACCAAAAAAAGAAAAATCAATACATAAATCATACATAAATATACACACAGTGGCTCGGTGGTGAGACAAGCACTCGGCACACGGCCAGGAGTACTCAGGGGTCGATATCCGCTAGACTTTTCCCATTTTGCTGATATGTCTGGTGTTATTCTGTCTGTCTTATATCATCTTGCTTTTTTTTTTTATAAGGTCTATTTTCTTTTTTCATTATCTCAGTTTGGTCTTCCCTTCTCTTCTCTCTTTGTTTCCTTCAATTTATTCCATTTAGTGTCCTTGTTTTCTTTCACTTTTTCTTTATTCAGGGCTTTTCTTATTATTCTTACTTTCCTGTTCTCTTACACTTTCATTCTTCTTTCGTTGTTTTATTTTTCTCTTTCCTTTCTTTAATTTACTCCATTTCGTGTCCTTGTCTCCTTTCACGTCTTGTTTTTTTTTATCTTTATTTTATTTTATTTTTGTTCAAGGCCTATTTTATTATCCATATTTTCCTATTCTCTCACACTTTTATTCTCCATCCTTTCTTTTTTTTTTCTCTCTCTCTTTCTTTCCTTCATTTAGCGTCCTTATCTCCTTCACGTCTTTTCTTTTCTTTTATTTTTATTCAAGGTCTATTTTACTACCCTTATTTTCCTCTTCCTTCACACTTTCATCTTCCTTCCTTTCTTTTCTCCTTTCTTTCCCTCAGTTTACTCTATTTTGTGCCCTAGGTATCCTTTCACCCCACGAGCATCCGAGCCGAGACGCCCTGGTCCAGCGTGGCGTGTTGTGTGGCTTAGGGGCCTTTAACCACTGAGGGAGGAAGGCAGGGGAGGTGGAGGGAAGGGAGCTCTCGTTGAAGGATGCAGGCATTTAGGTTATGTAGGGTGAAGATGACGTGATGGCCCGGTTGTTGTTGCTGGTGGTGGTGGTGGTGGTGGTGGTGGTGGTAGTCGTGGTGATGATGGTGGTGGTGGTGGTAGTAGTGTTCTGGTTATTTTTAGTGGTGTTGGTGTTGGCGTTGGTGCTGGTAGTGGTAGTACTGTTGTTGTTGTTGTTGTTGT
>NC_087160.1:20991931-20999431 GCF_035594125.1 Scylla paramamosain
ACTCTGAGGAACACCACTGTTAGGTGTTAGGTTTTTTTTTTTTTTATTGGATTTTTGTTGCCCTTGGCCAGTATCCTTCCTACGTAATAAAAAGAAAAAAAAAGTTCCTGTATGAAATATACCTACCTATTTCCATCTATTATCCCCCATCCATAAACTTGTCTAATCTTCTCTTAAAGCTCTCTAATGTCCTAGCACTAACAACATGATTACTGAGACGGTTCCACTCATCTACCACTCTATTTGAGAACCAATTTTTTCCTATCTCCTTCCTAAACCTAAATTTTTCAAGCTTGAAACCGTTATTTCTTGTTCTACCCTGGTTGCTGATCCTAAGAATTTTGCCTGCATCCCCCTTGTTATAACCCTTATACCACTTAAAGACTTCTATCAGGTCCCCTCTTTACCTACGTCTTTCTAAAGAATATAAATTTAACAACTTCAGTCTCGCATCGTAAGGAATACTCGTCATCCCCTGTATCCTTTTAGTCATTCTCCTCTGTACTGATTCTAATGGACCTATATCTTTCCTGTAATGTGGGGACCAGAACTGCACAGCGTAGTGAACGGACGTGTTTAGTGAGCAGTGACCTGACGCTAATATAGCTGGCTAGTGTAGACATGGCGCCTTGTGTTGCTGAGTCGACAGGTTGTGTTAGTTCTCCTGTTCTCGAGGCCTTCGTTGCGAAGGTGTCAGAGGTGGAGGCTGAGTTCCATCGAAGGATCTCGGAGGTGCAGGCTGAGTTTCGTGAGAGGATCTCAGACCTGCAGGCTGAGTTCTATGAGAGGATCTCAGCACCTGTGGGAGGGTCGTGCCCCACCGTCACCTTACCTAGTAAGGCGACGGAGGAGCAGTGGTCGGTTGTGTGCAGGGGAGCCAAGAGGGTGAAGGTGCTCAGGGCACCTTCCGTGGAGACGAAGAATCCCTTCAATGTGCTGGAGGAGGGGAAGGAGAAGGAGGTGGACAGGGCTGGAGGAGGCAAGAAGGAGGGGGCAGATGCAGTTACCCTGCCCCAAGGTAGAGTGCTTGTGTTTGGTGATAGTCAGGTTAGGCACTTAGATAGTGCGTTCTGTGCTAGGGATAGGAAGCGTAGGTCGAGGGTGTGTTTGCCGGGGGCCGGGATAGGAAGGTAGCTGATAGGCTAGACACGTGCTTGGAAAAAGATGGGACCAAGCCCATTGTTTTTCTCAGTGCGGGAGGGAATGACCTTGGTAAGGTCAGGAGTGAGGAGCTTATCAGGAGGTTTCGACAGGCTTTGGACAGGATTAGGGAAAAGGGTGGGATCCCTGTGGTATGTGGTGTCTTGCCGAGGAGGAGTTGGTGCTGAGTGGCTGTCCAGGGCTATTACAGTGAATCGCAGGCTCGCGAATCATTGTAGGAGTAATGGATGGACGTTCATCGACAACTGGGACCTTTTCTATGGCAGGGACACCTTGTACGCCAGGGATGGAGTGCATTTGTCACGCCAGGGTGTTCGTGTTTTGGCCGAAACACTCGAGCGGAGGTAACTGCACTCCAGCACTTTTTTCGTTAGTCGGGAGGAAGAAGGGGTAGTGAGGAGAAGGCAAAGGGGCAAATTAGTTAAATCTAGAAAGGAAGCTAGCTTAGGGATGGTGAGAAATAGCTTAAGTGTTTACTACACAAATTGTAGAAGTATTCTGAATAAAATAGACTTGCCAAGAGGAATAGCGAGTGTAGAAAATTTGATATCATCGCTTTAACTGAAACTTGGTTAGATATGTCAGGAAAAGTATTTAATCCAGAGGTTAAGATAGATGGGTATACAATGTTCTATAAAGATAGAGAAAACAGGAGAGGAGGAGGTGTCGCGTTATACGTTAGGGACACATTACAGTGCTGTATGAACAATAGAATTAAAACAGATAACAAAGCAGAGTCGATATGGGTAGATATTAAGGAAGGATCGCAGTCAGTAGTACTAGGGGTAGTTTACAGACCACCGACCAGTACAGAGGAAATTAACACCTCACTGTGGCAGGAATTAAATAGAGCAGGCAGGTACAGTCAGGTATGTGTGGTAGGAGATTTTAATTTTAGGAATATCGACTGGAGTCTGATTGTGGGTAACAAGGAAGCAGAGGAATTCCTTAAGGTAATTCAGGATAATTTTTTAAAACAGGTAGTCGTAGAACCCACAAGGGGGAATAATATTCTAGATTTAATTCTTACTAACAGGGAGGAAGCAGTCACGCAGGTAGAGGTTGGAGGACAGCTAGGTAACAGTGACCATAGGGAAATTAGGTACAATCTAGAATGGGAAGAAACTGTTAGAAATAAAAACACTAGTAAAATACCTGACTTTAGGAGAGCAGATTTTGAAGAATTGAAAAGGTACCTCCAAGGAGTGGACTGGCAAAGGATGCAGGGTGAGGTCAGGTCAGAGACGGAGTTCAGAGAGATAAGGCAGGATGAGGGAGGTGAGGTGAGGCTCCAGAAGGGAGGAGGAAAGAGGAAGGGGAGATAGGTGTGAGTATGTTGGAATGTCAGGTCATGCTGAAATGAGAGAGGTAAGGTCGAGGCGAGTTGATGAGGGAGGGAGAGGATGGTAGGGAACGAGATGAGGAGATTAGGTGAAGTAAATGTAGATGAATTGTATAAATATTTCGTAGATAAAGTTCATACAGGTCAGTTAGCAAATATCCCGTATAAAACAATAAGATCACAAAAAAATGACCCTAAATGGATGACTGCTAGGTTAAAGCATTATATAGGGCGTAAGAGAAGTATATATAAGAGATTAAAGGCAGGTGAGGAAGTTTTAAGGACACAGTATAATGAATTAGTTAGAACAGTCAGGAAGTTAACGAGGAAAGCTAAGGACAATTATGAATTAAAGGTAGCCAGCCAGGCGAAGACGGACCCCAAGGGATTTTATCAGGTATACAGGACGAAAAATAAGGATACTGTAGGTCCATTAAAGGCAGCAGATGGGGAGCTGGTTAGTTCTGGGGAGGAGATTAGTAAACTTCTGAATGATTATTTTTTAACTGTCTTCACTCAGGAAAACATGCAGGATATGCCAGATAGTGAACAGGTGTTTAGAGCAGATGAGTATGAGAAGCTGACGGATATTTCCATAACTAGGGAGATAGTGGAGCAGGAGATAGATAGGCTAAAAAAGTTCAAGTCACCAGGACCTGATGAAATATATCCCAGAGTACTGAAGGAATGTAAAAAGATTATTAGTGAGCCGTTAGTTTCTGTCTTTAGGAAATCACTGGAGTCGGGTGAGGTACCAGTAATGTGGAGGCAGGCTAATGTAGTACCCATCTTTAAGAAAGGGGATAAAACTTTAGCGTCTAATTATAGACCTGTCAGCTTAACTTCAGTTGTAGGTAAAATGTTAGAGTCAATAATAGCCAGGAACATTAGGGAACATTTAGACAAACATAACTTGATAAATCAGTCACAGCATGGCTTCACGAAGGGGAAGTCTTGCCTGACAAACTTGTTAAGTTTTTACAGTAAGGTGTACGAGGCAGTAGATAATGGTGATAGTTATGATATCTTATATCTGGACTTTAGTAAAGCATTCGACAAGGTGCCCCATCAAAGGCTCCTGAGAAAGGTTAGGGCGCACGGGATAGATGGGAAGGTGTTAGGTTGGATAGGGTCATGGCTTGGTAACAGGCGACAGAGAGTGCTAATAAACGGCTCGAAATCCGAGTGGGGTCATGTCATTAGTGGGGTGCCACAGGGATCAGTATTAGGGCCATTATTATTTCTAATATATATCAATGACTTGGATAGTGGAATTAGTAGCGATGTTAGTAAATTTGCGGATGACACAAAGATAGGTAGATTAATTAGGTCAGAAGCGGATGCCATCGCCTTGCAGACAGACTTAGATAGAATGAATGAATGGATGGATAGATGGCAAATGCAATTTAATATCAATAAATGCAAAGTGCTTAGCGTAGGTAGAGGAAACCCACACAATAGGTACACATTAAACACCCAAACTCTGGTAGGTACAGAATGCGAGAAAGATTTAGGAGTTATAGTTAGCTCTGAACTCCGTCTAGGGAAACAATGCATAGAAGCCAGAAACAAGGCAAATAGGGTACTAGGATTCATTTTTAGGAGTGTTAAAAGTAGAAGGCCGGAAGTAATATTAAAATTATACTTGGCGCTGGTCAGACCTCATCTAGACTACGCTGTGCAGTTCTGGTCCCCACATTACAGGAAAGATATAGGTCTATTAGAATCAGTACAGAGGAGAATGACTAAAAGGATACAGGGGATGAGGAGTATTCCTTACGAAGCGAGGTTGAAGCGGTTAAATTTACATTCTCTAGAGAGACGTAGGTTAAGAGGGGACCTGATAGAAGTCTTTAAGTGGTATAAGGGTTATAACAAGGGAGATGTAAGCAAAATTCTTAGGATCAGCAACCAGGGTAGAACAAGAAATAACGGGTTCAAGCTTGAAAAATTTAGGTTTAGGAAGGAGATAGGAAAAAATTGGTTCTCAAATAGAGTGGTAGATGAGTGGAACGGACTCAGTAATCATGTAGTTAGTGCTAGGACACTAGAGAGCTTTAAGAGAAGATTAGACAAGTTTATGGATGGGGATAACAGATGGAAATAGGTAGGAGTGTTTCATACAGGGACTGCCACGTGTAAGCCTGATCGCTTCTTGCAGCTTCCCTTATTTCTTATGTTCTTATGTTCTTATGTCTAGATGAGGTCTGACCAGCGCCAAGTGTAACTTTAATATTACTTCCGGCCTTCTACTTTTAACACTCCGAAAAAATGAATCCTAGTACCCTATTTGCCCTGTTTCAGGCTTCCATGCATGACGACCATCTCTTCCAAGGTTCCTACTCAACTCACATAGATCACGATTAAGCTTAACCCTCGACCCACAAAAGACAAAAAAAACAACACGCAATCAAACTTGATGAAGAGATAAGAAAACAAAAGTAAATAAATCAATAAACTGCAGAAAATATATACAAGCAGGTAAATATTTCACACTTAATTTTCTTTTTTTACCTAGCAAGATCAAGATTAACCTTATGCTCGAGCCACAAAAGGCAAAAAACAACACACAACCTAACTTGAGAGAGGAGATAAGATAATAAAAATAAATAAATAAATAATCGTAAAAACTATATAAATGTAGATAAATATTTCACACATTTTTTTCCTACCTAGTTCCTTTTTTTTTTCCTTAACCATAAGCCTAATCCCATTTGTTTGTAAATAAAAAACGCAAGAAAAACAAGTCCCACCGTCAGTCCTTTTCCTTCCGTTCCTTGCCCTTCCCGTCAAGCCTCGTTGGGTTCGCCTCAGCCCGTGCCGCCAAAGGGGAGTGGAGAGAGAGAGGCGGAGACAGAAACAGCAAGGGATAGGAAGATGGGGGAATGGGAAAGGGAGGGAAGAAAGGAAGGGAAGGAAGGGAGGCTGAGTGCACGGGAACGAAATGGGAACAAGTTAATGGGAGCAAAAGGGAAAAAGAGAGAGAGAGAGAGAGAGAGAGAGAGAGAGAGAGAGAGAGAGAGAGAGAGAGAGAGAGAGAGAGAGAGAGAGAGAGAGAGAGAGAGAGAGAGAGAGAGAGAGAGAGAGATGCACGTACAAAAAAAGATAAACAAACAGATAAACAGACAGAAAGAGAGGAAACGAAAAGAAACAAACTGATAAATAAACAAAAATTATGAGATTGCTGGAGGGGAAAAAAGAGGGTGGAGGAGGAGGAGGAGGAGGAGGAGGAGGAGGAGGAGGAGGAGGAGGAGGAGGAGGAGGAGGAGGAGGAAGGTGGAAAAAAAAAATAAAGGAGACGGAATAAAAAAAGTCATTGATACAAAAACAGAATCAAAACCAAAACAAAACTATGAAAGGAAAAAACAAAACACTCAGTGGGATTGGGAAATACAAGAAAACGGGAAACAAAAAGAAAACGGAGAGAGAAAGAAAGGAGGAAGGAACCAAGCATCTGTGTGTGTGAGGATGATAAGGAAAAAATGGAACAGGGAATGAGGCGGAAGGGGAAGAGAGCAGAAAGGGGAAGCGGATACCGGGTCTTATATCATCTCGTTATACCTCATTAACCGGGGACATGATTTGGAACGTAAACCTAATCCGAACCCTATACCCTTCTTGTCCCTTTGTCGCTTTGCTTTCATTCTGTCGCGTGTTCTCCTGCCGTGTAGATTTGGGGACAGATAAACAGACAGACAGGTAGATAAACAGGCAGAGAGAAAAAGAGAGATGACCAAACGAGTACTGCTTTTAAGACATGGGTAGATAGACAGACATACAAATAGATAGATGTACAGACAGACGGGAGAAGCCATGTGATCAAGGTACAGCTTTAAGAGACAGGTAGATAGATAGACAGAACATTAACCTGACCGTAAGAGTATCGAATTAAGACAAGTTTAGCGTTAAGACGACTGGCAAGCACACATATAGACAGACTGAGATGGCAAATAGACTATGATTTTTTTTTTTTTGTGGGGGAGACAGAAAGGCAGACAGACAGACAGACAGACAGAACAGAACAAACAGGCAAACAAGTACGTTAGATCATGTTTTCTTTAGTACATCTTAGGGAGACAAGTAGATAGACAGACAGAAATTAATTGGACAAGTAAGTAAATATCATGTTTTGAAAGACAGACAGACATACAGAGACAGGTGGAACATTGAGTTGACCAGATGAGTGATTTAGACAGTGATTTAAATAAAGCTTTGACAGGTAGATGGACAGAGAGGTGAAGCATAGAGTTGACCAAGACAGTTATCAGGACAGATAGACAGACTTGTGGAAGATTAAACTGAGAAAGAGAGTAATTAAGACAGTTTAAATTCAGCTTTGAGAGACAGACAAACAAACAGACAGACGGACAGAGCAATTAGATGGTAAGATGCTTAATTAAGATGTTTCAAATTCTTCTGAACTCTAAAGCCTTCTGATTGAGAGCCTTGTACTTCTATAACTAATTCAAGCCTCTATTTCCTGTCTATTTTCTGTTTATTTTCCTTATCCACCTTTTTTTCTTGTAGTTCTTGTAGTTTTCTGTAGTTTTATTTCTCTTATGGTTTTATTTTCTGCTCTTACTTTCCTATTTTCTTGCACTTTTAATATTCTTCCGCTCTTTTCTCTTCCGTCTTTCTTTCAAGTTGATAAATTCATTGCCCTATTATTCATTCGTTTCCAGAATCATTTTTTTTATTTTACTCGACTCTTTCCTCTCCACCGTGTCTTCTTTTTTTCTTTTCTTTCTTCCTTTCTTTTCTCTCTCTCTCTCTCTCTCTCTCTCTCTCTCTCTCTCTCTCTCTCTCTCTCTCTCTCTCTCTCTCTCTCTCTCTCTCTCTCTAAACTACGTAAAGTTTGCATAATCTAGCTTATATACGCAATTTAAACTTCCATAAACTTTTGGTATCTTATTTTACATAACCCTAATAGAGACACGCCGAATAATCACAAGAAAAAAAGGCTCCCTCATAAAAGGCCTTTACTCACCGTTTGCTGC
>NC_087160.1:21004431-21026931 GCF_035594125.1 Scylla paramamosain
TTTTCTGTACAAACCAATGTTCTTCCTCATTGTCCGCCGGTTTAGTGCTGCTTTTATAGCCACTACTACTACTACTACTACTGCTTCTACTAGCACTACCACTACCAAACACACACACACACACACACACACACACACTGTTAAAACATTGACTTAATATTACACCCCAAACCTCTCGTTTCTCCCTTCCTTTCCCTCCAACTTTCTAATTGGCAAAGTTAGTAGTGAAAAGGTGGAAAAGAGGTGACAAAGAGTGGAGAGAGAGAGAGAGAGAGAGAGAGAGAGAGAGAGAGAGAGAGAGAGAGAGAGAGAGAGAGAGAGAGAGAGAGAGCGTGATAGAAAGGGTAGAAAAGAAAGATGTCCGGCTCGAGGTGGCAGCAATGAAAGGACAGACAGACAGAGGCGGGACCCACACTGGCCTGGCGAACTTCTCATGTGGAAGCGGCACTTTTCCCAGATTTAATTTCGGGCCGGGAGCAGGAGGCGTTAGAATTAGATGGTAACGGCCTGAGTGGGGCTGAAGGGAGCAGGGCTGGGGCGGGTAAGCGTCTGGGAGGTGAACGAAGGAAAGGAGAAGAATAATAGAAAGAGGGAAGGGATCAAGGGAAGGTGAATGTCTGGAGAGCGTAGGAAGGAAGGAAGGAAGGGCACCAGAAGGAGGGAAAGGGTCTAGTGCAGGTGAGTGTCTGGAAGGGTGAAGGAAGGAAAGGAGGATAGCAGAGGGAAGGCAGGCAAGAAGGAAGACAAGGACTCGCTATTCAGAACGGTCGTCTTATCAATATTGGAAAGTTGAAATCAGATTCCTTTTTACCTCCGACTTTCATAGTGATGGAGGAGAGACGGAGGGGATGCCATCGTCCACAGACAGGACTAGAAAAGTGGAGCTTCCGCGGTCACCTGGCTGGAGGGAGGAAAGGAGGGCACGGCGGGAAGAAAGGAGACAAATTATGGGATGAAGCTATGCAGGTGAGGCCACTGGGACAGGTAAGAAGGTCCCGACACTAAAGGCATGATGCACAGCTGGAAGGAGACGGGGATATGGGAGGAAGGGAAGGGAAAGGAACGGGCGGTAAGAATGCGGGAGACATAAGGCTGGATAGCGGGTCTGGGCACAGGGTTGAGGCCGTGGCGGTGGGCGGAGGTGGAGCACTGACTCAATCTGGATTTTTGAGGACGGCTGCGGCGCTGTTTGGTGGTAAACACGTGGGAGTTGAAGTTGAGTCCTGTGTCCCATGAGCCTCCCGCCGCACCACGCCAGGAGCCCCGCCACGCACGCCGAGAAGACATTTCTTTCACTCTCGTTCCTCAGCCTCGCCCACTCAACCCTACAGTTCTCAGTCCCCTGCTGCCCTGCTAGCGAGGTGCAGTCAGCGCAAGAGTCAAGTAGCATGCCACACTCTCTTCCACTGTGTTTGGCGTTTTGATCATCATTGAATCATCAGTTTCGCTAAGAATTGATTGTCTGGTTTCGCAACTAGATTTTCACCAGATCGGGGACAACGCATGACAGCGGAAGTGTATGTTAAGCGACCTCTGACCACGACTACCTCATTCTGCTTGCCGGATCTACCACACCATTCCTCTTACACACTCAAAGACACCAGAGAACCCATGAATCCAACAGACCCACTGCTCCAGCATGTAAAAGAACGGACATCATCAATACTTCTAGAGCTTTGCATATCTACTCGTATAGGTCTTCCAAGGTTATAACTTTGCTCATCCTTTTGTGTTACGATGCTGGCCTCGTGATACGCTGGCCTCCTCCACTCCTACCCGTCAGAAAACTGCTTGACTTACCAACATTAGCGAGAGATTGAAGTCCACTGGTCTCTAGCTACACGCGGCAAGGTTTCAGACATTACTGACAGTTCATTGCAGCCTAATCCCTGCTCGCTATTTTCCGCTTGTCTCTTTGACGTCATTCGCGGCGCCCTAACACTCCTCCCCCCGGCCTTCTTTCGCAGCAGACTCACGCGGCACCAAAAACAACGAGAGGAAAGTAGATTAAGAGAGAAAGAACAGCAAAACCGCATCAGGCGGTCTGGACGGCGAAGATTCCTGGCTGACTCTCTCACTGTTTATTGCACGCACCAGTAATGGATTGTCCTAAAACAACAAAGCAGAATTTTCCCTATAAAGCTAACGAGTTGTTTCACAGACGGACGGACGAACGGACACACACACATACATACACTCTCTCTCTCTCTCTCTCTCTCTCTCTCTCTCTCTCTCTCTCTCTCTCTCTCTCTCTCTCTCTCTCTCTCTCTCTCATACACCTAAAAATCACGTGACAAAGCAACACTTCACACTGACGGGAATGAAACGCCTCATCACACTGCCACTCTGCCTCGCTCTTTCCTCCTTTCCTCCTTCCCTCCCTCCACCAAACCCCCAGGCCCTCTCTCACTCTCCCTCTCTCTCACTTCCCCTCTCCCTCTTACTCTTCTGACGACACGCATGAAGTGTTCAGCGACCTGCAGCGACGCCAGACACACGACTTGCTGCTAACCAACCACATCCAACTGTATCATCACTCCCTCTCCTCACTGTCACCGCTCTCTACCCCCAACTCCCCACTCCCTGGTTTCTCTGACTCCTCCCTTGCCTCTTCCTCGTGTCACCCTGCTTCTCTCTCTCTCTCTCTCTCTCTCTCTCTCTCTCTCTCTCTCTCTCTCTCTCTCTCTCTCTCTCTCTCTCTCTCTCTCTCTCTCTCTCTCTCTCTCTCTCTCTCTCTCTCTCTCTCTCTCTCTCTCTCTCTCTCTCTCTCTCTCATCGCTCCACTAACGAGGTCTCCCTATCACCAGCTATAGTTTCCCTGAATAAGCGGCAGCACTCGAGAAACAGTCTGTCGGTTTCCCTTTCCGCGTTCCCCCTTTCCGCCTTTCTTCATCCTGCAAACTGCCGTCGAAGGGCCTAACAACCTCGTTACTTTGGTCCCAAATGCTCGCAAATCTCCGCTAACAGCCCTCATTTGCCTTCCCGGTCTGCCCCGCCCCCGCGCCCGCCACACCACGCCACACCGGAGTCGCTGCGAGACCAGTGACTGACATTGTTCCTGCGGGAGATTTTCTTGCTTGGTGTGTGTTTTTCTTTTGTTTTCTTTTATTTTCTTTTATTTTCCTTCTCTTTTACTGGGACTTGGAGATAGTGGAGAGTAGGAGAGTAGGGGAAAGAGAGAGAGAGAGAGAGAGAGAGAGAGAGAGAGAGAGAGAGAGAGAGAGAGAGAGAGAGAGAGAGTAATAAAAACCGCAATTTAGAAGCGTACCATCTATTCGTCCTCTCGCATTCTCTCTCTCTCTCTCTCTCTCTCTCTCTCTCTCTCTCTCTCTCTCTCTCTCTCTCTCTCTATTTCAGACGCTCTCCTATTGTTTCGTAACTTTCGTCCGGTATGATTTTTTATATATTTAATAGTCCGTCCTCAAATTCCGGAACAAAATAGAAGTGAAAAAACGCGGTGGCAATTATGAAATGGTAATGTAGACACGCACACGAGGCAAGTTAGCGCTACACACACACACACACACACACACACACACAGTAGTTTATTGACAAGAGTATAAAAAGTGTAATTTTTTTTTCCAAACTTGAATAAAAAAAAATAATAACGTATTGAAAACAGGTAATAGCTGAACTCAAACCAAACATCATAACATAAGAAAAACAAAGAAAAAACGTCACACAATAAATATTAATCTTAACAAAAGCTAAAATCCAAAAATGTCACACACACACACACACACACACACACACACACACACACACACACACAGTTATATCGTAGTAGTCACTGTTTCTCCCTTAAGTCTTCTGCAGATAAGGTGTGTTCTCAGTGCAAGACAACCTTATCAGTAGCCAGCCTCAGCATTCTCCGGCTGAGTCCATAAGTGTGTCCTTGCTGATGCTGCTCTTAGGGATTAATTGGTTAGCATATCGTAAAGTTTAGTGGTATTTTTATCTGTCTTTGTCTTTCTGTCTGTCTGGTTGTTTCTGTTTCCATGTTTGCCTGTCTGTCTCTTGTTTGTTTTTTTGTTTGTTTGTTTGTTTGTTTGTTTGTTGTAGTGTGTGTCTCTCTGCCTGTCTTTCTGTGTCTGTGAGGCTATTTCAGTTTTCATTGTCTCTCTCTCTCTCTCTCTCTCTCTCTCTCTCTCTCTCTCTCTCTCTCTCTCTCTCTCTCTCTCTCTCTCTCTCTCTCTCTCTCTCTCTCTCTCGCACTCGTGAACAAGCTCAAGTCAACAAAGCAAACAAACACAAATAAATCACAAAAATACGAGGAGGCGGAGAAAAATCATAAGCTCTCTCTCTCTCTCTCTCTCTCTCTCTCTCTCTCTCTCTCTCTCTCTCTCTCTCTCTCTCTCTCTCTCTCTCTCTCTCTCTCTCTCTCTCTCTCTCTCTCGCCAATATGACAACCACCGATGCTGAAGTAAATAAATAAATACACGTGTAAACACAAACACAACCAGCAACAAAAAAAATATCGTCCCGGTATAAAATGACTCTGTGAATAGCATCAGTAATTTTTCACGAAGGGGAAGAGGAGAAGAGGAGAGAAGGAGAGGGAAAGGAGAGGAGAGGAAAGGAGAGGAGAGATCAAAACCCCTGCTACCTGGAGGCCTTGATCCCGGATATACCCCTCCACTGCCCACTGCTGCTCCCCCAACCACCACCATCCCCTCCAACTGCGCCCTTTGCCTGCCCCGCTCCTCACCATCCCCGCCCCGTCTCACCCCTTGGTTGCGTCAGTACGCCTCTACCAATAATTTTTAATCCATCATCCTGCCAATTGTGGAGCTGCAAAACTTAATTTGTTGAGAGAGAGAGAGAGAGAGAGAGAGAGAGAGAGAGAGAGAGAGAGAGAGAGAGAGAGAGAGAGAGAGATTCAGTGTTCAAACAGACAGGTAGGCAGACACAGACAAACAGGCAGGCAGGCAGGCAGGTAGGCTGGTAGGCGGACAGACAGACAGACAGACAGACAGACAAAAAGAATACAGACAGACAAAATAGGAGGAATGAAACAATAACGATGATAATTAAACTCTATGGAACTAAAGAAAATAAACAACACTGAAAAAACGCAAGAGAGAGAAAGAGGGAATAAAGAAAGGAGCAAGTAAGAGTAAAAGAAAGAGAGAAACATAAAAAGAAGGAAGGCAGGCAGGCATGAAGAAAATGTAATAAAGAGAGGAGGATTTTCCACAAAATAGATAAAATTAGAGAAATAACGATAATGTCCATCATGGCTCTCTCTCTCTCTCTCTCTCTCTCTCTCTCTCTCTCTCTCTCTCTCTCTCTCTCTCTCTCTCTCTCTCTCTCTCTCTCTCTCATACAGCACTCCTCTTGCTGCGTCCATTCAAACTCTTCCTCTCTCGGAGTCTCTTTCTTCCTGACTTTTTCACCTCTATGACTCATCTTAATATCACTCGCCTCTTAACGCCTCTTGAGCTTAATTTGAAAACACGGAGGGAGAGAGAGAGAGAGAGAGAGAGAGAGAGAGAGAGAGAGAGAGAGAGAGAGAGAGAGAGAGAGAGAGAGAGATTCTTCATCCACTGACACCAACGCCTTCAAATTTATATATATGCCTCACAGACTCCTACTAAGTCAAGGGCTAAACTTCGAGACACTGAGTTATGGGCGGAAATAAAAAATAAAAAAAAGAAAGAAGAAAAAGAAAGAAAAAAAAGCGCCATAATGTTTCTTTCTCTGCCTAGATTCACCCTGGCACACTCACACACACACACACACACACACACGCACACATATATACGAGGATACAATACAAGAATAGTAGGATTCAAGGGCATTTTTTTGTACATAGTTCCAGTTCTTCGTAAGCGGATCTTCCCCTACAGGACCTCTTATGGCTGAAGAGTTTAATTTTTCCTCAGCAACTCGGGTTTATTGCTACACTTCTTCTTTCTCTTGTCGGGAAGAATATAAGACGAAATTCTATTCAAACCCTCTACATGCATACTTCTGTAGGGGTAATAAAAGGTTTCAAATGTTTCTCTTCCCTCTTCTTTTTTTCTTTCTCTCTGTCTCTCGCTTCCTTTCCTTTTGTTCCTCCATCCCTCTCCTCTTCTCTCTTTTCCCTCAAGGTAAGGAAGACTTCATATTACCGTTCCAAGGTAAAATAGCTCTTTAGGTTTCAGGAAAATTTATAAAGTGAAATTTTACTTAGCAAGGCAGCGATGGGGAGATAGTTCACACGCACACGAGAACAGAAACTCTCTCTCTCTCTCTCTCTCTCTCTCTCTCTCTCTCTCTCTCTCTCTCTCTCTCTCTCTCTCTCTCTCTCTCCCTCCGCACTAAAAATACATACAGCAAGCCTGCTTATTCATCTCTGAACGCCCTTTCCCTCCCTCCCTCCCTCTCTCCCCTCTTCCCTCCATCCTTCCCTCTACCTCATTCCTTCTCCCATTCCATTTCGCCTCTCCTTTTACACATGACCTGCTCCTTTTTTTCTTTTTATTCCTCCCCGTCCCTCGTCCCCCTTCTCTTCCTTCCCAGCGAGATAATGAGCGTGATACAAAATTTCTACCAAGTCATATTTCGTCCGTCGCCTCATCGTGCCCTCACATCACTTATTCATGTATTCCTGTGAGGTAAAAGCCCATCTGAGTTTTCTTGGGAGAGTCTATGGGAAGCACCAGCAGGGAGAGAGAGGGAGAGAGAGAGGGGGGAGGGAGACAGGGAGGGTGAGTGAGGGAAGGAGGGTGTAAGGAAGGAGATTGGGAAGTTGGGGCGGGGATTGGGAAAGAAAGGAACAGTGGTGATGGAAAAAGGAATGGTCTGAATGATGTAGCTGGTGGTCGTGGTGGTGGTGGTGGTGGTGGTGGTGGTGGTGGTTCGACGGCGGTGACAGGGATATTGGATAAAAAGAAAAAAATGGCCGCCGACAGCCTTCCCAAGGATGATAATTAAGGTGATTGATTAGAACCGTGCCAAAAAACAACCTTGTCACTCCCATCCCATAGCCACCCCATATCCTCCCAGCCCTCCACTTTCCCTACAGCACGTCATAGTCCACTCTCAGCCCACCCGTTCAATCGTTCAGCTCTCCCTCCACACCACATTCCACTCTCACCTTCATCCGTTCCACACCAGTCTTACCTCTAGCATAAAGAAGTACTGTGTGAAATATGGATAAAAAAAAAAAGAAAGAAAAAAATATTAAAAAAAACTACAGTAAACCATCAAGTAAAACCAGAAAAATCCTTAAGGAGATGACGATACAAAGACTACAGCTACGCATCTACATCTACATCTACCCTGGTCAGGAGGAGAGGAAGGTAGGTGGTTAGCACAGGGACGCGGTGAGATCTCTAACCTGACCTCGATGACTATATCCTTAACCAAATGCTCCCTCCGCTGCTTTGTCTCAGGTATTTTGTAACAGGTTGAAGACACCGACGCCAAACTCCTTAGCCATTTCACGGCAGGATTTTTTTTTTCTTTTACCATAATCATCCAATACCTCTCTGACACTTAGTTGCAGTATGTACTAGAGGCATCGGAATAGTTTGGCAGTTAAGTAAAATAAACTTTATCATCATTAACACCAGTACACCTACAGGCACATTCATCCAACCCGCTAACCCTTTCACTGGCTATTTTTGACTCTAACCACAAAACCTTTTAGATATTTCCGTAGTACAGTCACTGGAATGGTTTTGTTGCCAAGGAAAACATAAACCTCACTCTTTTTCTTTTATGAATCCATACACTTTTATTTTTACAGTTCTTCATATGTTAACAAAGAACAAGAATACCAGTAAAAGATTTAATTATCCCTCATAAAAACAATCCACGCTTATAACTCCTATTCTCTCCACCATCACCACGCCATCACCATCACCTCCCCTTTCCTCCTCCCCTTCCCTCCTCTCCGTCAGCGCCGCCAGATAAACAAGCAGCAATGAAGAGTGTGCCCGACGAGGAGTCAAGCTGGGAGGGGTCAGGTGTCTCGCAGGTTTGTTTTGGCAGGTGTGTTTTTGTTATGTATGAAGCGTGACGTCACGAGAGAACGCTTGACGTCAGAGCGCTGTCACGTGTTGTGAGAGGAACGTGTGATGTCAGCGCATAACAGGTGAGGTTAAAAGGGAATAAATAAGTGATGTGAGTGAGGAAAATATATCAAAATAACATGTATGAATTGGAAAAAAAACATGGCGAGAGAGAGAGAGAGAGAGAGAGAGAGAGAGAGAGAGAGAGAGAGAGAGAGAGAGAGAGAGAGAGAGAGAGAGATCAAAGCAAAACGTCACACAATCTTGAAATCCCCCCTCACTCCCTCTCTCACACAAACACATGCACGTACACACTACCAACATCGCCACAAGCCAACCACCACCATCACCACCACCACCACCACCACCGCCTCCCGTCACCTCTCAAAACAACGAAGAAAACGGAGGAACAGTTCCGTCGCTGCTCCTGACAACCCAATTACCGGCACGAAATATAATCATTGAAAATATTAAAAAGAGGGGACTGAAAAAAAAACTTATGACAATAGGATTATACCACCTGCTTCCCTCCAGGCCATCCTCCCTCACCCCATCCCTCCATCCCCTCTCTCTTACCCATCCCCCACCACCCATTACCCCCTTAGCCAATCAACAAGTGTGGGGTGATAGTGGTACAGGGAATGGGGGGTGAATAGGGGAATGCATTACGATCTATTACGAATATAAACCATTATTTCCCCATAACTGATGATTAAACGTGCCAATTTATAAACAGATCGATACCAACGAAAAATATGAATTGGTGTATGAATGCAATGACCTGTAATTCATCGGAGAGTATTTCTGTATGTAACAATTTTCAACGCTGAATGAGGAAATGGGGAAATACATAAGATCGATTACAAAATTACCCATAAACACGTCCTTAACAACTCTATGAATATCAATAAGTATATGAATTAACCTCCAATCCTTCTAATAGTATTCCTGTATTTCCAACAATTTTTTTTTTTTTTAGCAGGTTCTGTACTATTCATAAGCTTGAATAATGTATGCACAGGTAAGGTATGAGTGCGAGGCCCGGAGCTGACAGACAAATAAGAGCAGAGTGTACTGTTCAACTTTTACACCGCTGGTCACTCGCAGGTACAAACAACAGCTGCTGGAATAATTACGCGGTCGAGGGGCGTGATGGTGCCGGGGGACGCGGAGCTATGAAGTCACAAACAATATATGTAAATTAATTTGCAAATAAAAAAAAAAATTATTATTTATTTTATCAATTAACTAAACAAAACGAAAGAAAGAAAGAAAATGAGAAAAAGAGAGAGAGAGAGAGAGAGAGAGAGAGAGAGAGAGAGAGAGAGAGAGAGAGAGAGAGAGAGAGAGAGAGAGAGAGAGAGAGAAATATACAGATAATATATACATACATTCATACATGCATACATAAACAAAGATAGATGAATATATAGATAGATAGATAGACAGATAGATAGGTAGACTGGATAGATAGATAGATAGACAAATAGATAACAGATATAGAGATGAATAGATGAATAGATAGAGATAGATTAAAAGATAGATAAAAACTAGATAAATACAGATACTGAACCACTAAACGTATCTAAGACACTGTATAATACAATTTCATGTAATTACAGGAAAATACAGTAGGCAAATACACACGAGAGAGAGAGAGAGAGAGAGAGAGAGAGAGAGAGAGAGAGAGAGAGAGAGAGAGAGAGAGAGAGAGAGAACGAAAGGACACTGAAGGTTTCAAATGATACAAGGTGATACAATGTGACACAGATGTGTAGGTGAGGTCAGGTGCTAGGGTGACGTCCCACCTCCCACCTGAGCTGTGGTCATGGAGGAAGTGCTTCAGACCCTCAAAGACTCACAGACAAATGGAAATAGAAAGGGACAAATAAACGTGTGTGTGTGTGTGTGTGTGTGTGTGTGTGTGTGTGTGTGTGTGTGTGCGATGATTAAGGTCGCGTGGGGATTAAATGTTTGTTGTTTCATTACCATTAGCGTGATGGCTTTTGACGCTTGCCACTTATCAGAACGCAGCACTAGAATCACTTGCAAAATGACTGAATAAATACTGGAGTAAATGATACGTTTGCACTACAAGCTAAGTATAATGTGCTGACGTTGGCACTGTGAGTGATGCCCAAAAGCGGCGTCCCTCAGGTTCACAGTTTATATTATTGAAAGAGGTACGTAAATGGAAAAGAGAACAGAGTTTCAGAGGGGGTAAAAAAAGGAAGATATAACAGAAAACGTGAAGGAGTAAAAAAGAAGTCGTTTATGTGGCAAGTGTTCAGCGTTGTTTGACAGAAAACTGCACCAGTCATGGCTGGTATTTTTGTCACTTACATTTTTTTTTTGTTATTTGACAGGGAAACTGGTTAGGTGGGAAAAAAGTGGGAGGAAAAGAACAAAGATGGGAGGAAAAAAGTGAAAACAGCTCGCTCATCTTGTCTCTCTCTCAAAAAAAAAGCCAATGAAAAAAATAAATAAATAAAAGAGAATGAAAAAGAAAGTTGCCTTGTTCAGTTTAGCAGATGTTCTAACATGGCAGCTCACTTCAACGCTTTACTTAACTTAATTGTACGATGCAGTCTGGAAATAAAACATGACACTTCTTAATGGCAGTTACCATAACTGCATGAAAACTAAATAGCAGTAAACGCACATCTTAATACCTTTTTAATTATAATAAAATAAAACATTTCATCTCGCAAGACAGAGATGGCGCCTTCCCTCCAGAAAAGTCTAGTCTAAACAAAGGAGGGCATGGAAAACTCTCGATTCAAAGCTACAAAGTATAAAACTAAACATAAAAATAAGCTATTCCCATTAACACCACATGAATCTTAATAATGCATACAATATAACAACGCCACAATGCCAACAAACAGGTAATAATTTACACCAATATGCAGTCCTGTCTCGCGGATCTCGGTCAAGGCCAGACTGCGGGGAAACTCGCCCAGAAAGCACACAAGTCAGTCCCCAAGAGCAATGTAAACGAAGACATGTGTTGTGTGGCTCCCTCAGCGCATGTGTGGGTAGCGCCAGGTGTTGCTAGGCCGCCAGGTACGTACACTTGCGAAATTGTCTTGAATTATCCTTAATGTTACCTGAGGGATGCTGGCGGGTCGGTGTACAAGAGAAAGTGTTCACTGAAATTAGGCTATTATGTGCCTTCCTAAGCAAATGTGTAGGTACCGCCAGTTACGTATTGATCCTGACACGCTCACGGTGACCCGCACTAAGGCACAGTCACGGTGAGGGGAAGGTTACCGTGCAACACTCCTTGCCACTGCGCTTACACATGTCCCTGTCTTGGATCCTACGGTCTATTGGAAACCCAGGAGACGTTAGGTTTTATAAGACTGTCAACAGGCCAGATGACTTAAGATCAAGGAAATGCATAAGTAGTGGAAGTCATCCGCCTCTTTCTCTTCCCCGTCATGTTGCATCTCTTGCTACCTTTTATCGCTATTTTCACGTGGACTGCTCTTAAGAACATAAGAAATAAGGGAAGCTGCAAGAAGCGACCAGGCTTACACGTGGCAGTCCCTGTATGAAATCTACCTACCTATTTCCACCTATCACCCCCATCTTTTTTTTTTTTTTTCTGATCTTGCTAACCGCATGCGTCTCCTCCTCCCGTGGTCTCTCTGTACATGGCTTTTTACATTCTCACCCCTATTCTGTCCACCTCTCTAATGCATGAGTTAGCCAGTATTTTCAGTCATTAATTCCTTTTCTGGTAAACTCTAGAACTTCCTGCCTGTTTTTGTATTTTCTCCTTCCTATCACTCTTTCAAGAGGGAGGTTTCAAGACACTTGTCCTCCGTTTTTCGATAACCCTTTTGACTTCTCTTTGGGGAGTGGCACTCTAACGAACCCTTTCCTTAAAGTTTTTTGCTGCCCTTGGTCAGTGTCCCTCTTACATAGACAATGAAAAGAATGGAGGCTACTTGATTTCTGGTCATGACGGTACAATAGATAATTAAAAGACCTCTTGTTGAGACTCCGAGCAGCAGTGAGGGACTATGGATGTTACGAGACGTTGCCTGTGTTCCGTGACCTTGAGATCCATGTAGATAAAGTTGTCCAAAGAAATTAAACCACCAAATCCAGTGAATTTCATATGTACTGATCGAATAGAAATCTATATGAAATCATTAACTCTTTTATACCAAGACCAAGTGAGGATATAAGTGGAAGTAATTGTCTGATACAGATTTTTTTACCTTAAGTATTTTGTTCATAACATAATTTCCTAGAGCAAGTGCATGGTAGGTGGAAGTAATTATCTCGTACTGATTATTAAGGGAAACATTTTATACAACATAACTATATAAAAAGTGGAAGTGCTGTAATTGTCTGACACCTAATCTTTTAATATTTACACAATACATATCACTTACATATCACTTCCTGGAACCAACTGGATAAGATGTGGAGGCAATTCTCTCACACTGAAATTCCTAACCGAAACATTGCATACAGCAAGACAAGGCAGCACTTCCAAGATCTAAGATAAGAGGAAGTACTGTTAACAGCCTGATACCGATTTTTTATAGCTAAAATCTTATATACAACATAATTATCACCTTCTACACCACCTATAGTACATCCCCAGGTGAGTGAGTCCTCGTCTTAACTACCAAGACAAACGGCGCAATATGTTAAAGCGCACTGGAGTATACTGTTAGCGCAGCAGGGACACGAGGCAGGCAGGGAGGGAGGGGGAGGGAAGGGGGATGGGTACATGTGTTGAGATGGTAGTGATAAATTTAATAAGCAATTCCAGGTCCTCCTTCTCTGCCAAGGCTATCTGGGAGGAGGTAATTTGTGGTGGACCGTCAGTCAGCGAGACTTAGCGGAGTGTTGTAGCTAATGTGTCCCACCGGCGTGAATTGAAGCCACATTAATCTATGCCAGGAGAGAGAGAGAGAGAGAGAGAGAGAGAGAGAGAGAGAGAGAGAGAGAGAGAGAGAGAGAGAGAGAGAGAGAGAGAGAGAGAGAGAGAGAGAGAGAGAGAGAGAGAGAGAGAGAGAGAGAGAGAGAGAGAGAGAGAGAGAGAGAGAGAGATGCAGGCAGGCAAGCAGGCAGGCAGACAGATAGCAAGACAGACAGACAGGTAGGCAGGTAGACAGGCAGGCAGACATAGGCAAAGACAAAGGCATGAAGGTAGACAGACTGTGTGTGTGTGTGTGTGTGTGTGTGTGTGTGTGTGTGTGTGTGTGTGTGTGTGTGTGTGTGTGTGTGTGTGTGTGTGTGTGTGTGTACACTTATGTATGTATATACGTATGTGCGTGTCCGTGTGCCGTGCCAAACCGTATTAAAAAAAGTGACGGTGTGCCTCCTTTCACAAACTTTACAAGGCCTTTAAATAATGGCGGTCTTGCAGCGACTCAGCACCAGCCTAATGAAACAACTTCAAAGAAACTCTCCCGTGCAGAAAACACCAGGCGCTGACACAACCCTGGGAGACACAGGGGAGAGAGTGGCAAGACAAGCGGACGTGCGGGCGTGTGCTACGATGCAGGACCACAATCTACAACACTTCAGCGCCATACACCTCTACTACTTTCAAAAGGCTTTACTTGTAGCTACACGGGTTTTCAAGGGTATTTTTATGGTTCCAGTGACAGGTTAATGATTTCTACACTATCAAAGGGAGAAACTGTCTTGAAAACCCGACTAATTTTCTCCGCGGCCTTTGAAAATAGTCATGGTGAGAGAGCAAAGTGTTTCTGAATATGAGTTTATATATATATATATATATACACACAGACCGCCTCGCCCACACCAGCCCGCCAGAGCGCCGCATACAGCCAAGCTCGACTATAAATCATTTAAACAACAGAATAAACTTCGATTAATAGCGCATGAAAATATTAGGATTTTTGCCCCAGCTTCCCTGAGGCGGAGTATACTGGGGAGAGTGGATAGGGGAGAGCTGGGGAAGGGGAGAACACTCGGGGAAGGGAGAGGAAGGAGCTGGGGAGGGTACTGAGGAGACCAGGTGAGGGGAGGGATGAGCTGACATGGGAGAGGAAACTGGGCAGAGGTGGGAAGGATGTGCTGGGGAAGGGATGGGTGTTGGGGAGAGCACTATGGAAGGGGCGTGAGGAGACTGGGGAGTGGAAAGGAGGATTTACGGGTGGAGGAGGGGAATGGATAGAGAAGTTGAGAATGGGGAGAAGAGCTGGGGAGAGGGAAGATGGGGAAGGGGGTGGTACTGGGAAAACTGGGTAGGGGGAAGGTGGTGGGGGAAGAACTCAGGAAAGGGGCGTGAGGTTGGGTGTGGGAGGGTTCCATGGGGGCGGCCAGGGGTATGGAAGGCATGTGACGGGAAGGGATAGGGGAGGGGCAGGGGGAGCACTTCTGGGTGAGGGGGGCGTCGCTTCTGCTGGGAGGGGGGGCTCCTGGTATGCAGTGCAGCTTATTAACGTGGATTATTTTCCTCTCTAAAAAATCATATTCTAGACTCTGGGCTGTTTTCCATCTTTTTTAACTATTTTTTTACTTTTTTTTTTTTTTTTTATCCGTACTCGTGATTTAACTTTAGCTTAAAAATAAATAGTGTATTGTGAAATGTTCTGTGGAAATGAAAATCTCTCTCTCTCTCTCTCTCTCTCTCTCTCTCTCTCTCTCTCTCTCTCTCTCTCTCTCTCTCTCTCTCTCTCTCTCTCTCTCGTGCCGGTGGGAAAAAAATATTATATCTTAATTACTATTTGGCAAGAGTTAATGTACAGTGGCCGAGAGAGAGAGAGAGAGAGAGAGAGAGAGAGAGAGAGAGAGAGAGAGAGAGAGAGAGAGAGAGAGAGAGAGAGAGAGAGAGAGAGAGAGAGAGAGAGAGAGAGAGAGAGAGAGAGAGAGAGAGAGAGAGAGAGAGAGAGAGAGAGAGGGGGGGGGTGGGGGGAGGGGGGAGGTGGGCAGGCTAGAGAGAGTGGAATGCCTTGCTGGAATAAAACGGAATAAAACACAAGGCAAAATATCCGTGTGGAGCTGAGCAACACTTGAAAGCGTGGCGCCTCCTCACTGTTCTCTGCACCACTTTTCTCCCTCAGCAAGACACAAATACACTTCTTTTCACTCTTCTTTTTCATTATTTTCTCTCATTTTTCCTCTTCTTGCTTCTACTCTTTCTTTGTTTCTTTGTTACTTGCATTTGTCTCTGTGTCTGTGTTATTTCCTCCACTCCTTTGTCATCTTGCATCTTCTCGTACTGTTTTCTCTTCATCCATCTCTTGCTCTTCTTCTGCCAATTCTTATTCTTCGGTCTCTTTCTTTTTTTTTCACCTCCTGTCCTTTTTTTCTATTCTCTGCTCTTCCTCCATCTCCTGTTTTTCCTTCCCCTGTTCTTCCTTCACCATCTACTCTTCTTCCACCTCCTCCTCTTCCACCTCCTCGTCTTCTTCCACATCCTCTTCCATCTCCGCCGTCTCTTCTTTCTCCACCTCCTCCTGTTCCTCTATCTCCTCCTCTTCCTCCATCTCCTCCTCTTCCTCCATCTCCTCCGCTTTCTCCATCTCCTCCGCTTTCTCCATCTCCTCTTCCGCTATCTTCTCTTCTTCCTCCACCTTTTCTCCTTCTTCCACCTTCTTTTCTTCCTCCACCTTCTCTTCTTCCTCCATCTCCTCTTCTTCCTCCATCTCTTTTTCATCCTATCTCTTCTTCCTCCATCTCTTTTCATTCCATCTCTTCCTCCTCCTCCTCCCACTCCTCCTCCTCTTCCTCCTCCTCACAGCTTTCAAGGACAAGTTACACAAGTACTTGGGAGTTTAATTAGTGACTAAGATATGCCTTATCGCAATAAAACTCAAATTCCTCCACATATTATGAAATGTTCCTTTTATGACAGTTGTTGCTTATAATTTCTGACACCGCTTATTTCCTCCCCGGCAGCAGTTACAGTAATGGTTGTTGTTATCTGGTTGTTATATAAGTTATCACGCGTCTTTTCTATACTCTTTTTTTATTCATTTTTTATTTACCTATTTTTATTTCTTTTCTTTTTTTTCTGTGTGTATCTTTTTCTACCAGCCACGAATGGAAGGAAAGGTAGGTGGGGAGAAGCATTCATATTTACTATCCTATATCTCTTGCTTTTAAAATTCATAGGCTGATTTATGGATGAGGTAGGAAATAGAAAGGTATATAATGTTTCATGCAAGGACTGCCACGTGTACATAGGTCTGACGTCTCCTTGCAGCTTCTCTTATTTTCTTCTATACTTAATTTGCAGCAAGTCATCTCACCATGGTCTCCGTAAGGCATCAACCAGCCTACCGCATTTTGCTCTTCATTCATGTTCCTTTGTGTCTCGTGTTCTCCTCAGCTCTTTCGTCCCCAGCACTTCACCTTCCTTTCATCCCGAGTACTACAAGCCAATACGAGCCTCCTTCCCTCCTCTGACCCCTCCTCCACGTCTCTCTCTTCACCTATACCAAGTGCTCATTTTTTTTTTTTCCTTTCTTCCTCTGTCTTTTTTTTTTCCTCAACCCTAATTCTGTTCCTCGCAAGACTACTGACTCTCTCCAACGCCAAGATTCCTTTCCCTCCCTCCCTTTCTTCCTTCCCTCCTTCTCTCCGTCCGTCCCTCCTCGCTCATATACTCTCTCTTCTTCTTTCCTCCGGGGCAGTCAACCTTCTATGTCTTAACACGACGGACGCGCGGCTTTTCTTTCTCCTCCTCTCTTTGATGCACCAGGGAGAGGAGAAGGAGGAGGAGGAAGAGGAAAGAGACAAAACACAAGATGCGAATTGTGAGAAAAAATTAAAAGTCTCATCCAGTGTTGGATTAAAGAAACTTATTATCATTCCAAAGTCTCTCTCTCTCTCTCTCTCTCTCTCTCTCTCTCTCTCTCAACACGATGTAATGAAAAGTTATACGATTCTCCTTTCGATAATTATTTACGCAGGGGAGAAAAATGCCAGTAACATTATGAATATATTACCAATATTACCAACAAGAGGCCTCCAGCACCACCACCACCACCACCACCACCACCAGTATCAAAGGTTATGAATGTGCTCCCAGCTGGATCTGTCTGTCTGTCTATTAGTCTGGCTGCCTGTGTTTGTTTGTTTGTTTATTTGTCTGTTTGTCTTTCAGTGTACTAGTTTCTCTGCATAAGTGTTCGTTCGTTTGTTTTCCGTTTATCTGTGTCTGTCTGTCTCAGGGTGGCTGTTTATGTCTCTCTCTCTCTCTCTCTCTCTCTCTCTCTCTCTCTCTCTCTCTCTCTCTCTCTCTCTCTCTCTCTCTCTCTCTCTCTCTCTCTCTCTCTCTCTCTCTGGGAAATATTAGTATTAATAATTTTACACACACACACACACACACACACACACGTTTACAACCCTGTACCTTTCTTTACTTTCCTAACAAGTACTGTACGTCATAAGGAATCTTAACACAAAAACTTCCTCTCTCTTATACTTTCTTTTTATTCAGACAAGGGAAGATTGGCTTGGGACTTTAATTAAAACGAGAAAATTCCAACTATGCGCCGTTCCATAAGGTAAACACAAAGATCTTTAAGTTAATTCAGTTTGGCTCTTGAGATTGAATTCTTTGGTCTTCAAGGAGTATGAGGCAGTGGTGGGAAGGTGAGGGAAGGTGAAGGTAGGTCAAGAAGGACAGGTAGTACTATACAACGCTCATTTTTACTTATGGTCTCTGGTGAAGGGCTACAAAAAAGGTCTAAAAAAGGTCCATTTAAGAGTTCCAGTCCCTACAAAGTTGAACCAAAAGGATAATCCAAATAAGAAAAGTGTATTGAAGCCTCTCCCTTAGAAGAGTTCGAGTCATAGGTAGGAGGAAATACATAAGCAGGCAAGAATTTCTAGAGTTTATTGGTAAAAGGAATGAAAGACTAAGAATACTGCTTAACTCTTGTCTTAGGGAGGAGAGAAAGTAGTCTTTTGCAGCGAGGGTAGTAAGAAAGCATGTTAAAATGAGGAGGGACTGAATGTTCTAGCTTTCTGAATAGAGTAGTAGAATGGGGAGTGAAAGTGATGGGGAGTGAAAGTGAGGAAAACATTATTGTACTTTGGATATGGAATGAGTGAAAATATTAGGAAAGTGAGTAAAAAATGAGGAAGACAGTGTAGTAATATTCTGGAATGAGTGAGAATAGGACAGTGGGTAAAAGTGGGGAAGACAAATTGTATTACCGTTTTGGAATGAGTGCGAGACAGAAGGTCAATGAATGTGAGAAGGACAGACTTTACCACCTTGCTGGGATGAGTGAGAACAGTAAGAATGTAAATAAAAATGAGGGAAGGTGAAATGCACTTACTACTGGAATGAGTGAAACCTGTGAAGAAATGGAAGAAAATTAACCCTTTTTATTTTTTATTTTATTTATTTATATTTTTCTTTTTTTTTAGGCTGAGTCAGTTAAAATAAAAAAAAAGGTGTATGAGGATAAGAAGGAATACACAAGAAAAGAATGAATAAAGACAAGAAAGATTATGTTTGGACCACATTAACCCCACTTAGTACTACAGACACTTTCCAACCCTCATATAATCCTCAGTTTTTTAGTCAGAATAAAATAAATGAATCTTAATGAATGAATACTTAACTAGAGATAATTACTAATCCCTTAATTACGATGGATATCAAATTGGGCTTCATAAAATCCAGTAATGGCATTCAAGACACTTCTTAAATCCTGATTAATCCTTTTGGTCCTATTCTTTGTGGACCAGCATCTTCAGTGGGCCTTTTTTTCATTTTTTTTTTTTTTTAAGTCTTTGACCAGTACCTCTCATATATAGAAAAATAAATAAAAGTAAACAAATAAAATTAAACCGATGCCGTAATACTGAGAAATTTGAAGCAGCAAACGTGTAATTGAAGAAAAAAAGGAAGCGTATTTCTGCACAGAGATATAATTCGTAGGAAAACGGATAAAAATGAGGAGAAAGGAATAAAAATAATGTTCTCGAGTAAAGAGGAGCCATAAAGAAACACAAATTCCACACACTAAGCCGATTTACAGCTCGAGGCAACCCGGCTGTCCTATTCTGAGGGAGATTAACTTTTAGTGTAAAAGAATAGAACCAAGTCAAAACGGACTGTCCTATTCTAAGGACAACGGACTGTCGTATTCTAAGAGTGGAAAAATAAAAACATTAAAAGACAAATAAAAATACACTGCCTTATTGTAGACCTTGTAGTTTGCCTACATTCAACCTGTTCCTAAAAAGGGTGACCGTTCTAATCCCTCAAACTACCGTCCTATTGCTTTAATTTCCTGCCTATCTAAAGTTTTTGAATCTATCCTCAACAGGAAGATTCTTAAACATCTATCACTTCACAACCTTCTATCTGATCGCCAGTATGGGTTCCGTCAAGGTCGCTCTTCTGGTGATCTTCTGGCTTTCCTTACTGAGTCTTAGTCATCCTCTTTTAGAGATTTTGGTGAAACTTTTGCTGTTGCCTTGGACATATCAAAAGCTTTTGATAGAGTCTGGCACAAAGCTTTGATTCCCAAACTACCCTCCTACGGTTTCTATCCTTCTCTCTGTAACTTTATCTCAAGTTTCCTTTCTGACCGTTCTATTGCTGCTGTGGTAGACGGTCACTGTTCTTCTCCTAAATCTATTAACAGTGGTGTCCCTTAGGGTTCTGTCCTGTCAACGTCAACCGCTCTCTTCTTATTATTCATTAATGATCTTCTAAGCCAAACTTCTTGTCCTATCCATTCCTACGCTGATGATACCACCCTGCACTTTTCCACGTCTTTTCATAGACGTCCAACCATTCAGGAGGTAAACATTTCACGTAGGGAAGCCACAGAACGCTTGACTTCTGATCTTTCTAAAATTTCTGATTGGGGCAGAGCAAACTTGTTATTGTTCAATGCCTCAAAAACTCAATTCCTTCATCTATCAACTCGACACAACCTTCCAGACAACTATCCCCTCTTCTTCAATGACACTCAACTGTCCCCCTCTTCTACATTGAACATCCTCGGTCTGTCCTTTACTTATAATCTGAACTGGAAACTTCACATCTCATCTCTAGCTAAAACAGCTTCTATGAAGTTAGGTGTTCTGAGACGTCTCCGCCAGTTTTTCTCATCCACCCAGCTGCTAACTCTGTACAAGGGCCTTATCCGTCCATGTATGGAGTATGCTTCACATGTCTGGGGGTTTCCACTCATACTGCTCTTCTAGACAGGGTGGAATTAAAAGCTTTTCGTCTCATCAACTCCTCTCCTCTAATTGACTGTCTTCAGCCTCTCTCTCACCGCCGCAATGTTGCATCTCTAGCTATCTTCTACCGCTATTTTCATGCTAACTGCTCTTCTGATCTTTCTAACTGCATGCCTCCCCTCCTACCGCGGCCTCGCTGCACAAGACTTTCTTCTTTCTCTCACCCCTATTCTGTCCCCCTCTCTAACGCAAGAGTTAACCAGTATTCTCAATCATTCATCCCTTTCTTTAGTAAACTCTGGAACTCCCTGCCTGCTTCTGTATTTCCACCCTCCTATGACTTGAATTCCTTCAAGAGGGAGGTTTCAAGACACTTGTTCATCAATTTTTGACCACTGCTTTGACCCTTTTATGGGACTGGCATCTCAGTGAGCATTTTTTTTTAATTGGATTTTTGATGCCCTTGACCAGTGTCCTTCCTACATAAAAAAAAAAAAAAGACCTAAAACAAAAAGTAGACAAACAAATATAAGGAAAAACAGACTGTCCTATTATAAGCAAGACAACAAACATAAGCAAAAGGCTGTTCTCTTACGTGTAAGAGATATTACAAACAAGTAAAATCAAATAAAATTAATGTGTCGAACTCTTAGAATGACAGAAAAAAAGATTAAATAAATAAATAAGATAAACCGTCCAATCCTGAAGAAAAAGTTTAAGCAAAAGACACAAGAAAAAATTTAACTTCAAGATAGATAAAAAAAAAAAAAAATCACTGTAAAACAAAGGAAGGCCAGACCACTCCTGTCCCTAATGGAAGGATAATGGACACAAGATAATCAGTCCTCTCTCATTCTTCAGTACGAACCCATTAGTGGACCGCGAGGGTACTGGGAAGAAGCAGCGAGCATCAGAGTACGAGTCACACTGGCCGGGAAGCACTACTACCAGCCCTGGGCCATCACGGGTACTGTTGCGGGGCTAAATGCTATACTTATTTTTTCAGGCTGGTGGTACACTGTGTCTATTTTAGGGAACGTTTAGGACATGAGGTAAATGACAGGTGTGCTGCTTGTGTGGGTGTGGGGAGATAGGTAAATATGTGTATGTGTGTGTGTGTGTGTGTGTGTGTGTGTGTGTGTGTGTGTGTGTGTGTGTGTGTGTGTGTGTTTTAACTCTGTTTTATGGAACGTTATGGGGATTAGGTAAGGGACAGGTGCGTGTTTTGTGTGTGTGTGGGGGGAGGGGGAGGGGGTAGATTGTGAGTGTCTTAGTAGGTAGGTATATGCGTGAATGTGCGTTTCTTTTTCTATAGTCTTCTTTTTATATATATATATTTGTATATATATGTGCTTTATAGATCCATTCTATTCTAAAAGCACATTAGTTTCTGTTCTTTTCTTCTTCTCTTTACCACTTAGTTTCCTGTTTTTATAAATATTGTTGTATTACTTCCAACACACACACACACACACACACACACACACACACGACAGATGGAAGAGGCAGGCACATGAAGCACAGACACACACACAAAAAAAAAAAAAAAAAAAAAAAAAAAACATGGAAGACAGAATATGGCCTTGGAGTAAGTCAGACAGGCAATATTTTACCTTGCAAGGCCAGACACACTCCTCCTTCTAATGGCGCTGCACCAAGTCCTCCTCCATCCTTCATCCTGCACTCCTCCACCACTTGTCATCCTAACTCCTACGTGCTCCCCTCACACAGCATCCTACGCTCCTCATACAACCCCACGCTGTAAATTTGTTCTTTAACTATCAATAGAATCATATAAAGACTCTTGAAAACTTCATTAACTTCCACTATAGCCTCTTGAAACTGTCGAGATAAGACGGCACACTTTTTTTTTATTAACAGTGCACAGTTTGAGTCGAAATATCACAAACTTCAATTATCTTTTTTTATTGATATTGCAGTATTATTCTTAAACTATCACTAGAATTATACAAACACCCTTACTAAAATCAAAGCAACCTCCATTAGAACCAACTGAAATCGTGGAGATAAAACATCGAAACTTTTTTTTTTTTTTTATTATCGATAATGCAAATATTCTTCTTACCGAACGATCACCAGAATCACACAAAAACCCTTGAAAACCCCAACAACTTCCCCTAAAACCAGCTGATACTGCCGAGATAAGACGCTGAAAAGTTTGAGGACACGAACAAACATCCCACAAAACATTAACCATAAAAATTATACCCCATATTCTTCAGACCACTGACACGCCAAGTTACAAGCAATTACCACATGAAGTAGAGTAAGCATCCACTTCAAGACGCATTTAAGCAAAACTAACAAGCAGGCCAGG
>NC_087160.1:21031931-21104431 GCF_035594125.1 Scylla paramamosain
GAGAGAGAGAGAGAATCAGTATACAAGAAAGAAGCGATAAAAAAGAAGAAAGGAATGCTGACGAAGAGAAAAAGAGAGAGAGAAAGAGAAACGGAAAGTATAAAGGAGTAACAAGAAAGAAGGGAAGGATAAACAGGGAAACGGAAGGAGAGGAGAGATAAGGGGAAACGAGAGAGGGGAAAGTTTTAGTAACCTGATCTCTCTATCTTGCTTTTCCTTCCCCTCATCTCCGCGTGGTCGGGAGAAATGGACGAAGGGAGGGAGCGAAAGAGAGCGAAAAAACGGATACTGAGAAGATGATGAAGAGATGGAGGAAGAGAGAGAGAGGGGGAGGGAGAGAGGGAGGGAAGGATAAATGCAGGGAGGAAAAAAGAGAAGAGAGGTGGGAAGGAGGAGGAGGAAAGAACGAACGCTACAGAAGGAGAGATGGAAGTATAAGGAGGGAGAGAGGGAGGGAGGGATAAATAGTGAGGTGAAAAGCGACGAGAAAGAGAGGAAGGGAAAGGAAAGAAGAACAGAAAGATACTGAAAGAAAGATGGAGAGATGGAAGTACAGAGAGAAAAGGAGAGAAGGATAAATGCAGGTACAAAAAAAAAGAAGGGAGAGAACGAGAGAAGAAAGAAAGAACGAACTAAAATAAGAGAGATGAAAATAGGTAGATTAGGAGAAATAGATGGATGCAGGGAGAGGACTGGGGTTATGAAGAGGAAAACGGTGAGGAAAGGAAGGAAGGGGAAAGCAGGAAAGAGGTAAAAAGGAGAAGAGGAGCAAAGGGAGGGGAAAGGCTCAGTGCGACATGAGTAAGGAGGGCGGCAGTAAACAAATGGAAAGAAGAAGAGAGGGGACAGAGATGAAATACGGGACAAGAGAGAGAGAGAGAGAGAGAGAGAGAGAGAGAGAGAGAGAGAGAGAGAGAGAGAGAGAGAGAGAGAGAGAGAGAGAGAGAGAGAGAGAGAGAGAGAGAGAGAGAGAGAGAGAGAGAGAGAGAGAGAGAGAGAGAGAGAGAGAGAGAGAGAGAGAGAGAGAGAGAGAGAGAGAGAGACACGCCATCCACAAAAGAAGAAACTGAATAGAAAGAAAACACATGAAATACACGAACACACACACACACACACAAAAGGAAGTGGTGAGGGAGGAAAACATCTGAATAAATAAATAGACGGACAGACAGATAGACAGGTAGACAAACAGACTAATAGACAGAAGGAAAGACAATGCGATGCTTCATTCCGTCCCCTTAATTGTAACTTTGTTAATTAATTCGTTAACTGTTTGTCCGTTTATTGCTACTTTTATTACTACAGTTACTAGACTACTACTACTACTACTACTACTACTAGACACACACACACACACACACACACACACACACACACACACATCTAGCTTAACACCACAGAAAGCCAAATACCCTTACAAAGTCTATGCCACACAAACATACCTTCATTTCTGCATCAGGTTTCTTTTTACTTATACTCTCCCTTTCACCCTTTCGTCCAAAACAAGAACACACACATGCACTCACATCTATCACGCATACACAGAGAAAGTCTAACACACACATACACACACACGTTTACTTTTCGTTATCTATCAATTTCGAGGAACTTTCTAACTTGGAGTGTTGTCATTGGCTGGCGTGCGGACCAATTGGGAGGCGTGGCGGTGGTCCGGAGCCCTATCTTGCCAGCCAGGAGCGTCCGGTCTTCGGCTTGGGAAATTTACATGCAACAAGACTGACGTAAGGAAGAGAGAGGGAAAGGTAGTAAGGAGTGAGGGAGGAGGAAAGGAGACTGGGAGTGAGGGAGGAGGAAAGGAGACTAGGAGTGAGGGAACGGAAATAGGAGGAAGGGAGTATAAAGGGAGGGAGCACGAAAAGGAAGGGAAGGGAGGGAGGCATGGAGGGAGGAAGTGAGTAAGGGAAAGAGGCAAGGAGGAAGGTGGTAGGGAAGGAGGGAAGAATGAAAAAGGGTGCTCTTGTAAGGGAATGAGGGAGGCAGGCTTGATGGTGAGAGAGAAAATAAAAGACAAAAGAAAGGCAGAAAGGAATTATTTAGGTAATGAACGAAGAAGTGAGGACAATGAAGAAAATTAAAAAAAACATTGGACTAAAGGAAAGAAAGGGAGAGAAGAAAGGCTTTAAGGAAAAACACTTAGGGAAGGGAGGAAAAAAGAAGCTAAAGGGAGGGAAATTGTGAGGAGAGGAGACGTGGAGGAGGGAGGAAAATGACAAGGAGGAGGAGGAGGAGGAGGAGGAGGAGGAGGAGGAGGAGGAGGAGGAGGAGGAGGGAGGAAGAGGGAGGAGGAGGAGGAATATAGGGCAAACTCCTCCATCCATCTCAAGAAGAATTCAATATTTAGTAAGTAGGGTCCCAGAGATGTTCCCCCTTCCCCTCACCCCTTCCTCCCCTCCCCTCTCTCTCCCTTGCCCCTCCAGAACAAGGCACTCTAGTGAAAGGAGTAGTGGTGGTGGTGGTGGTGGTGGTGGTGGTGGTGGTGGTGGTGGGGGTGGTGGTGGTAGAGAATGTAGTTGCAATGATGTTGAACGAAGTATGTGTTAGATGTAGTGATGATGAGGTGGATGAGAATTTGGGTCAAGTTAGGTTGGGTTAGGTTAGGTTAGGTTAGATTAGGTTAGGTTAGGTTATATTAGGTTAGGTTAGGTTAGGTTATATTAGGTTAGGTTAGGTTAGATAAGGTTAGGTTAGGTTAGGTTAGGTTAGGTTAGGTTAGATTATGTTAGGTTAGGTTAGGTTAGGATATATTAGGTTAGGTTAGGTTAGGTTAGATTATGTTAGGTTAGGTTAGGTTATATTAGGTTAGGTTAGGTTAGATAAGGTTATTAAGTAAGTTGGAGGATGTGGATGAAGAAGAAGAGGAGGAGGAATAGTGATAGCAGTACAGTAGTAGTTATGTGTGATGCGTTCCATGTGCTGTTTCATTTATTACTGTTTTTACTGTTACTGTATCTGTTCTTGGTTATTTGTTAAGTTAGATTGGCTGGATTAGGTTAGGCGTCCTGCTCCCATTCTTCTTCATTACGATATTACATTCTAGAGTTCAACATTAATTAGAACCATTTTCACGATCCCCTCTTCTCTCCCCAAACTACATCACCCACTTTTCCTCCTCCCACCTTCTCTCAACTATGCATCCCACCTTCACCTTCTCTCCGTCCTCCTCCTCATCCTCCTCCTCCTCCTCCTCTTCCTCCTCCTCCTCCTCTCTCCACTATGGCCTGCACGACACGCCTGCCTTCCTTCCTTCCTGCAATTTCTCTTCACTTAAAGCACTCGCTAATTTTTCAAACCGCCTCGAGATGCAAAATGAGAAACAAGTAAACGAAAGAAGCAGCGACACAGTAACAACAACAACAACAACAATAACTACAACTAATACTGCTGATACTACAATTAGTACTACAATAACATTAACTACTACTACTACTACTACTACTACTACTAAAAAAAATATAACAACAACAACAACAACAACAACAACAACATCCTGACAAACACTCCAATCACTACTCACTTCGGGGAACTCTGCCATCTACTCTTACCACATCGTTGCACAAAAGAGTGAGTCTGTATGTCTAATTGTCCACCTCCCTCCTTCCTTCTAGATATTTCCTTCTTTTCCTCCTCCTTTTTCTATTTCTCTCCCTCTACCCTGCTCCATTTATCTAACATACTCCTCTCTTTCTTTATCTCTCTCTTTTCCATCCGCTCTAGCTCTACATCTCTCTTACACTCCCTCACTCTCCCTCCCTTCGTCTCTTCGTCTCTCTCTCTCTTCCCTCAGTCCCACATAATCAGCTGCCATTAAAGATTCAGACGCTGTTTCAACTTCTCAACATTTCTTTTCACTCCCGCTGCCCCGAGGCTCTTCCGATCACACCTTGCTTGGGGCCCGCGAGTCGATGGTGCGCCGCCTCTCTCCCCATTTCTTCCTTCCTTCCTTCCTTCCTCCCTTCGCTGTCCCTCTTCCGCATTGTACCACTTATTTTGTACCTGGTCGTCCTCCCTTTTCTTCCCTCCCTTCGGTGTTATCACTTCCGCATTCTATCTCTTCTTTTTCTTTTTTTTTTCCCCGTTGTTCGTCTTTCCTTTCCCTTTTGTCCTTTGCCTCGTCTTCGCTCTCTCTTTGTTTTGCTGCGTTATTCTTCTTTTTTTTTTCTTTCTTCCGTCTCTGGTCTTTTCGCAATCTATTCGCCTTCTCTTTTCCGTTCATTCCTTTGTCTTCTGAATCGTTTTCATTTTCTTTCTTTTTTCCTTTGTTTTTTTCGCAATCCTTTCTTCCTTTCTTTCCCATTACTTGCCTTTCTCTCCAACATCATTCTCCTTTTTCTCTCCTCCTCCTCCTCCTCCTCCTCCTCCTCCTCCTCCTCCTCCTCCTCCTCCTCCTCCTCCTCCTCCCTTTATTTTCCACTATCTTTCCTTTCTTCTCCTTCTTCACCTTGTCTTTCCACCAGTTCCCTTTCTTATCCCTCCCCCTTTGCTTTTCCCATATCTTTTCCTTCATCCTAACTTCCTCACTATCTCCTCTTTCATCGCCAATTCCTTCCTTTGTCTTCTCCACTGTTTTACATTTATTGTCATCCATTCCCTGTTTTTTACCACCATCTCCACGTTCTTCCCTTTGTTTACCTTATCATATCTCCGTTCTTTGCCCTTCCTCCCTTTTGCTTTTTTTTTTTCCCCACCATCTGTCCGTTCTCAGTCCAAATTCCCTTTTCTTTCCTCCCTATCTTTCCGTTCCTTGTCGAATTTCCCCTTTTCTCCCACCACCTTTCCCTTTCTTCCTTCCCCTCGTCCTTCCCTTCACCACAACGGAACAGAAATCGCTGGTGTTCTGGTATTGCAGTTAAAAAAAAAAATTCCTTCTTCCCTCCCACTTCTTTTATCTTTCCTTACCCGTTCGCAGCCCCTCCCGTCCCCTCTCCCTCTGTCTCCCCCTCCTTCCCTCCCTCCCTCCCCTCCCTTCCTTGTGGCAGGAGACAGGTACGAGACAGGTAAATATGGCTGCTTGAGACAAGTATTCCAGTGATGATTGTAAATTCTTTCAGAGTCTCCCCAAGTGAGGCGGGGCAAGAGGCAGGCAGAGAGGGATGACAGGAGAAGGGAAGAGGGGTAAGAGGAAGCAGACGAGGAGAAAGGGAAAAGAGGGCGTAAAGGAGGCAGACAAAGGGAATTGCAGGGAGGTAAAAGGGAGGAAGGGTAGGAAAGAGCGGATGAGGAGAGATGTATGAGTAAA
The DNA here is from genome assembly GCF_035594125.1 of Scylla paramamosain. Lineage (NCBI taxonomy): Eukaryota > Metazoa > Arthropoda > Malacostraca > Decapoda > Portunidae > Scylla > Scylla paramamosain. Next base: position 21,037,189 of record NC_087160.1, read on the forward strand.
AGGAAGAGGAAGAGAGAGAGAGAGAGAGAGAGAGAGAGAGAGAGAGAGAGAGAGAGAGAGAGAGAGAGAGAGAGAGAGAGAGAGAGAGAAATGAGCAAGAGATGAATGACAAGGAGATGGTAGATTTGAAAAGAAACCAATGAAATGCACGCTGGAAAAAGAGGACGAAAGATGAATAGGAAAATGGAACGAGGCAGCTCTAAAAACGAAGAAAACGGAACAGTGTTAGAAATATAATAGTATACCCTTCTATTTTAGTCCAGCCCGTGAGCATACCATTCTTTTATCGTCTAATTACTTGGCTTGTCTTCTTTTACGATTTCAAAACTGTCAGCCCATTAACATAACAGCTCATCCATCATAATCTTCTTACTATCAAGGATTTCTGCAAACAACTGAGAAGTTTTGTAGTGATTAATCTTCTTGCTAATGTACTCAATTTTCTTCAAGTGTGCGTGCGTGCATATGAGGGAGGCCAGCTAAGAATGCAAAACTGAAAGAAACAACCAGATATTTTGCCACTCGTGGGAAAAAAAAAAGCCCATTACTGTGAGTGTGTGTGTGTGTGTGTATGTGTGTGTGGACATGAAGAAGGCCAGCTAAGGACACACACACACACAACAAAAAAAAAAAAAACAGAAATAACCCGCTATTTTACCTCTCCTAGAAAAAGAAAACCCATTAAAAAAACATTATTTCTGTCATTCCTTAAAAAAAAAAAAAAAGGCTAGCAGTTTCAGCAGTTCCGTTCATACAGGTCACATGCCTCGAAAAAAAAAAACAATGTATGAGCACCGGTGCCCTGAATGTGGAGGCAGCGGTGATAGACAGGCGGGGTAAGTGGGTCATTTTATTGATCTAGCTTTGTGACGCCTATTTACATGTACGTGTAAGTGAGGTGAGTGTGCAAGGGTGGTGGCCAGCCATTGGAGAGTGTGGATGGTGGGGGAGGGGGAGAGTGTTGAGGGGAGTGTTGAGGGGAGAGGGGGACAGTGGACTTTTTGATAGACAGAATGAATTGTTTCACGCCGCATGTGTTGAGGGACAAGGCTATTATTATTACTTTTTTTCGTTCTTTTTTTTTATTTTAATTTATTGTGATATCGGAAATGGAAGTGTATGTACAACTAGCTGGTAAATAGTTTGGTGGTTGTAGCAGTAGTAGTAGTAGTAGTAGTAGTAGTAGTAGTAGTAGTAGTAGTAATAGTAGTAGTAGTAGTAGTAGTAGTAGTAGTTGCTGTTATTACTATTGCTATTACTCTTTCCATTGTTACTCCACCAACAGCAACAACAAAACAACAACAACAACAACAACAACAAATTCGTCTCTGCCAATAAACCACACTCGACCCATCCTTTTACTTCGCTACTGACAACCACACGAGGCTTCCGGCACGGCGCAAGTAGAGCAGAAGTCTACCACTTGAAGGAGGGGAGAGGAACACCCGAATAACAGGAGTGTGGTGGGAAGGAGAGGGAAGGTGAAGGACAGGGAAGGTATCGCGAGGGATGAAAAGAGGAAGAGTGGCGGAAAGCGAGAGATGGGGGGAGAAGAGAATACATCAAGGGAAGGAATGTTACGGGACTTAAAACCTTAGACACAGAAACACTAAGGCCTACAGACCGCCTACAGACGCCCTACAGACAGCCTACCCAACACTCAGTGTGGCTGAACCTATCAAAGCGTCAACGAAACACGAACAAAAATTTCGCTGGATTCCTGATGTAAGAGAGGGGCTGGCAAAGGCAGTAAATAAATACACAAAAAAGTTATAGAGCGAAAAAAACAAGGGAGAGAGAAAGAGAGAGAAAACGTTTTGCAGCTCACAAGGGTGGAAGGAAAAGCGTCCGAAAGCAAACCCTCCACAATGTTCACAAAGTTCGGAAGTTCGATTCGGAAATATCTTTTATTCCCAGTGAGAGTGGCACCTGAAGGCCTTTTCTCTCTCTCTCTCTCTCTCTCTCTCTCTCTCTCTCTCTCTCTCTCTCTCTCTCTCTCTCTCTCTCTCTCTCTCTCTCTTTCTCTCTCACTTCCCCCCCCCCGCCACCTTTCTTTTCTCTCAGCAGCTTTAAACTAACGTCCCTTTACGCACAGACAGAAAACGGTAAGCAGTTGTACGCGTGGAAATTAACCAACGTATTTATCTCATATACTTGATTAATTTCGTGTTCCTGCTTCGCCTGTCCAGTGTTCCTGAGCAAGGCGACGCGGGGTTACTGACTCGTGTTGTATGCCCCCGTTCCTTCGTTCGAGGCGGTGTTTCTGGATGAGGGATGGCAATAAACTGACAGCCAGGGAGGAAATGGAGTGTGAGGAATTACAGATGAAAGAAATATGGAGGCCGAGGAATTATAGACGAAAGAAATGAAAAGGGGAATAAAACAAAATGAGGGTATCAAAATAAAAGAGATTAAGGCCAGAGAATTAAAGATAAGAGAAATGAAAATACAAAGGGAATAAAACAATAAAAAATGGTATAAAAATTAAAGAAGCTTAAACAAAAAAATTAAAACAAAAGAATTAAAGATAAAAGAATGAGGAAGGGAATTAAACGATAAAAAGTGAGTGAGAAAATAAAAGAAATTAAAACAAAACGTGAGAGAGAGAGAGAGAGAGAGAGAGAGAGAGAGAGAGAGAGAGAGAGAGAGAGAGAGAGAGAGAGAGAGAGAGAGAGAGAGAGAGAGAGAGTGTGTGTGTGTGTGTGTGTGCCATTAATTACAGAGCACTGAATATAGCTAAAGTCAGTAATATAATGCCGTATTATTGATGAACGTGGCTTGGCTGGCAGGATGAAAGATACACAGGCAGGAAGAGGAGAGAGAAATGGATATAAGAACAACAAGGGAATAAGAGAAATAACACTTGGAGCTGCTGCAGTCAAATAGATAAAAGGAAGGCGAGAGTGTGACCCGGAAAATATAAATTTATCCATTACCTTGTGGGGAGAGGAATGCTCGTTAATTTGAGTCTAGGATTTGCATAACTTATTTATTCTTGCGTTGTGCTGTTCACTCGACCGATGCCGCCACCGCTGCCACTTTCATCACTGTGCTCTTTGGCAAACGTTTCCGCGTCCCGTCTCGACTTTAAACAGATTTTGCTGCAGGTTGTTTGGGTTTTCAAGGACGTTTTCACGATTCTAGGGATGGTAACAATAGTTCTGTATCGCTAAAGGGGATAAATACGAATGAAAAGGCAACTTAATCATCACTTGCTATCTCGACAACTTGTAACAGATTCCACTGCAAGTTGTTCAAGTTTTCAAGGGCGTTTTCATGATGCTGAGGGTGGTGACAATGATTTTATGTCTTTGCAGGGGAAAACACCCGTGGCCTTTGAAAATAGTCATATTTCGACAACTTTTAAAATATTCTAGTTCAAGTTGTTCGGGTTTTCAAGGGAGTTTTCATGATTTTAGGATAATTTAACAGTAGTTGTATATCTTTAAAGGGGAAAAATGTAAAAAAAAAAACAGTGCTATCTCGCCTCCTAAGAGATTCTACTGCAAGTTGTTCTGGTTTTCAAGGGCGTTTTCATGATTTTAGAATAGTTCAACAATAGTTCTATATCTTTAAAGGGGGGAAACTCGCATTAGAAAACGACCGATCTTCTGTGTGTCCTTTGAAAATAGTTTTAAGGAAAGCTCAAGTGTTTAAGAATATTTATGTACGAGTGGCGGTGGTCAAGGGCAACAGAAAGCTCGAAAAATGAGATCCAAAGAGAGGTTGAAAAGAATCATCGAAAATTGGAGGATAAGTGTCTTGAAACCTCCCAACCTCCCTGCTGAGAGAGTTCAAGTCGTAAGGAGGAGGAAATACAGAAGCAGGCAGAGAAATACGAGGAGAATACAAGCCTTAGTTTCTGCCGCCCACAACCACGAGAAGACCGGTAATTACACATCGTTACGGGGAAGAACACCCACAAGACACTAACAAATCATTCCTATGGCCTTCGAAAAGAGTTCCAACGAAAACTCCCAAGTCCCTGAGAACGCAAGCGGCGTGTTCAGGCTTCCACGATAGTTTAACAATAATTCCATACCATTAAAGGGAAAAACACCCACAAGAACCCGACATATCATCTCTGTGGCCTTCGAGAATTGTTCCAACGAAAGTCCTGAGTATTTAAGAATATAAGTTTTCGCCGCCCACATCTACAGTCGCCGCCACGCTGCCCACGCCTCGCCCTCCTTCCAGTAACCGAAGTCTAGAGCGCTCCCTCTCACGGTTTCTCCAGAGCGTTTCCTCTTTTCGGGCGAATCTCAATTTTGCAACGTGTCAGTTAGTTCAGGAAACAATTTGTTTAATGAAACCATTTACTTAATGAACACCAACCTCTCTCTCTCTCTCTCTCTCTCTCTCTCTCTCTCTCTCTCTCTCTCTCTCTCTCTCTCTCTCTCTCTCTCTCTCTCTCTCTCTCTCTCTCCCCCATCTTTCCTTTCCCTCTCTCTTTTCAAGTTTCCCTACCACCTTTCCTGTCTCCCTCCATCAATCTCTCCCTCTTTCCCTCCTCTCCCTCCCTCCCCACCATCCGTCTCTCCTCCCTCCCTGCCTTTCCCAAAACAGATGACATGTTTGTCCATTTCGTGGCAAGATTTTACGAACCGTGTAACTTTGTCGGGACGGCCGAGCGTCGCCTCTGTTTACATTAGCTTTAATTGACGGCACACGAAGGCTGGCGAGGAGCGAGAGAGGCAGGAGGGAGGACGGCGAGGGAGAGGGAATATACACACACACACTCACTCACACACAGACACACTAGTAACCCACAATCAATTACCACACAACCAGGCAGGCAGACAGACAGACACACACATCCATCCCACCAAAGGCGAACACAACACCACGTCAAATAATCCAACTAATCGAAGCGACAATGGGAAAAACACACACACACACACACACACACACACACACACACACACACACACACACACACCACTACTGACGCCACACACTTCATTCCTCACACCCCCCAAAGTGGCGCCACAACACACAAACACCATTATATTCTGACACTTCCCCCACTCCTACCCAAACCTCCCCTTTCCGCCTGCCCTTCCTCCCAACAGATGACGCAGAAATTAGCCTTCGGGACACCACAAGTTGCTTCCATTACCACAGCTCTAATTGGGTTGGATGCGCCACATGGCCCGTGAAGGACGAGGTCTGAGGTGAATTGTGTGACCGCCGCTTTGGGTCAACACAAGGAGAGAGAGAGAGAGAGAGAGAGAGAGAGAGAGAGAGAGAGAGAGAGAGAGAGAGAGAGAGAGAGAGAGAGAGAGAGAGAGAGAGAGACTGACTGACTGACTGACTGACTGACTGAACGTTTGACTCTGACTCATTAAGTGCTAGATTGACTGACTGACTGACTCCCTGACTAACTGACTGACTGACTGACTGACTCGCTGACTGACTGACTGACTGACACATCAACACTACAGCACAACAATACCGTGGTCATATGTTGCAGGGAATCATAGTTTGTAAATATAAATTCATGTACAACAAAATACGAAAAAGAAATAAAACAATGCAAAGATAAAACACAAAAAGAAACTAAAACAAAACGCGTGTGTGTGTGTGTGAGAGAGAGAGAGAGAGAGAGAGAGAGAGAGAGAGAGAGAGAGAGAGAGAGAGAGAGAGAGAGACGTGGGGTGAGGCAGCTTGGAAACAAAAAAAAAAGATAAATAAAAAAAGATAAAAATCCTGACGGGAGATATAACCGGAAAAATATTATGTACACAAAGACCCGCCGGGAAAAAATTCAAGTACAAGTCAAAAAATGTGGTGAATTATAGAGCAGAGGCTGCAACACCAAAATGTTTGACGACAGAAAGAAAGAAAAAAGAAAAAAGGAACAAATTATGAACGAGGGAGTTATTCTCTCTCTCTCTCTCTCTCTCTCTCTCTCTCTCTCTCTCTCTCTCTCTCTCTCTCTCTCTCTCTCTCTCTCTCTCTCTCCTAATAATTATTCGAATTATTGGATCTGGGTTTATAACTTTTGGTAAAATTTAAGTGTATACAAAGTACAAAGCTAAATCTCTCTCTCTCTCTCTCTCTCTCTCTCTCTCTCTCTCTCTCTCTCTCTCTCTCTCTCTCTCTCTCTCTCTCTCTCTCTCTCTCTCTCTTATGGTAGATTATAACGTGCAACAAGTTTTCTACATAGAGAGAGAGAGAGAGAGAGAGAGAGAGAGAGAGAGAGAGAGAGAGAGAGAGAGAGAGAGAGAGAGAGAGAGAGAGAGAAACCGTATATACGTACCCTACAGCCAACCTTTACCACAACAAATAATACACACACACACACACACACACACACACACACACACACACACACACACACACACACACACCCACAGCTTCCCACGCCCACAGCTTCCCACGCCCGCCACGTGTTGCTGACCACCACTGAGTTCTGTAGAGGACCTGTGACATCAGCGCCACCCTTTCCCCAGACATACTGTTCGCCCACCACCTTCCTGTAATAAACCAGCCATTACATTACTCATTTTGACACCTAAGGCTTAAATCTGTACTTTTAACTTTTTTCTTCTCTCTTGATTATATATGTAAGTTTTTAGGTGTGTTTATTTTTGTGTGCATCGGTCTCTTGTATATAAAGAAAATACAATATGAAGTGAAACAATGCAAAGATAAAAATTAAATAAAAGAAAGAAGCTGGAACAAAATGTGAGAGAGAGAGAGAGAGAGAGAGAGAGAGAGAGAGAGAGAGAGAGAGAGAGAGAGAGAGAGAGAGAGAGAGAGAGAGATTGAGATTTAGAAAAAGACAAAGTTATCTCTCTCTCTCTCTCTCTCTCTCTCTCTCTCTCTCTCTCTCTCTCTCTCTCTCTCTCTCTCTCTCTCTCTCTCCAAATTTTTTTTTTCCAGTGTTTTAAAGTTTAGCAAAAGGTGACCATAGCAGAGTTAATTAGTTAGCCTTCTCGCACCCGCGCGCCGTCTTTTACCTGTGGACTAAAAACACCTCTTTGTATTATTTACGTAAATAAAGGCTAAGGGCAACAAAATAAGAAAATTAATAAAAAGAAAACTCCATTTAACGTTCCTTTAAAAATAATGATAAATCAAATTTAAAACTACATTGTGAAATATGTATTTTTTTTTTTTTTTCGTGCATCTGTCACCTCACTTGTTACACACCCAAGGAAGGCCAGGTGAGTGTTATCGAGCGCTCACCCTCCCTTCCAGTGTTGACGGGTTAAGCCTTGGTAGAAACGTGGTCATTCTCGTCTCTGTTAATATTGGCAAGTGTTTATGTTCTCCTTAGGTTATATATCGCTTGCATCACACGCAAGGAAGGCAAGATGTGTGGTATGGAATTTTTTAGCATACCTCGTAGTGTTCATGATTTTAAAATGGTAGTGATATGGTGTTTCTCATTTCTATTCCGGTACGTCATTGAGTCACTCCTCCTTCGGTCTTATATCCCTGGGAAGGTACACTAGTTAAGAAATGGGAGCTTTATTAATTTTTCATATCTTCATCTTTATTTCATTGTGTTAATTTTCACTCGCTTCCCTCATCATCGTGGGTTAAATGATAAAAGGGAAGGAACACTGGTTGATAAATGAGCTAAGTATCAATTTTTCACCTTTTTGTCATCTCTATTTTAGCAAGTCAATATATTAGTGCTCCTTCACCTTCATCTTTATGGGGAGCTGATGAAGGGAGGAACACTAGCTGAGAAATGTTAATGGGAAGGAGCACTGGCTAAGAAATAATAACTTTTTAAATTTTTCACCTCGCTTTCATCTCTAATTGAACATTGCATTACTGTTCCCTCACGCTTATCCTTAAAGGTATATGGCGAAAAGAACACAGGAGATATGAAGCCCCTATTAATATCCCATCTCATTATCAACTCTATTTTAGCGAGGCATTGCGTTACTCTTCCCTCACTCTTATCTTTACCGGTGACGAAGGGAACGCTGAGAAATTGAGCCTTTATTAATTCCTACCTCGTATTCGCTACATCATATATCCAGACTTGTCACAATGTCCTTTTATTACTCTCATCTTTCTTTGTGTTAGTTATTTTGGTCATCTCTCTTGTTTATTCACTTTTTGCTTCCGTGAGAGGTTTTTTTTTTTTTTGTCTATTATTTCCCTCCGCCAGCCTCCTTGACACATAAGTAATTCTTCATGTGTTTATTTTGGGAGTGGTATTAAACTAGTATGTATATATTTATGTTTAATGTAATCATTCTTCATTTATCTGTCTCCGGAGCGGCATTACGTGACATTTATCTCTCTCTCTCTCTCTCTCTCTCTCTCTCTCTCTCTCTCTCTCTCTCTCTCTCTCTCTCTCTCTCTCTCTCTCTCTCTCTCTCTCATTGGCCGTGACCTATACCTACGTGTACCCATTTGCGGATACACCAGGAAAGCCATTACTATAATTATTTAATTGGAACTTATACGTCTATTCCGCAAATGAAGGTGAACATGAAAGACGAACACAAAGCAACACCGTATTCTGAAATGCCTCTGCGCCACACCCCCGCTACATTGAAAAGGCTCTATTAGTTGAAGTTACACGCGTTTTTAAGTGTGTTTTTTTTAATAATTCTAGTGACAGATTAACAAGATTTCTACATTAACAACAGGAGAAACACTCTTGAGAACCTGGCAAATCATCTCTGTGGCCTTTGAAACTACTCGCGGTAAGGGAGTAAAGATACGAGGCGTTCAAGGAAGACTGAATGTACTCCGGCGTGAAATGGACCTCTGTGGTGACTGTGAAGGAGTGCTGGGGAGTGCGGTGGCCAGACTACCATTGGGTGAAGGTTAAGTCTTACCCTTCAGGAGGCGCCATGATAGTTTAATGAATGCAGGTCTCAGGTCGATAAGTGGGAGGTGGTGGGTCGTAGGGAACATCAAGGAGGAGGTGGAGTGAGAACTTTATGGAGGTCGGTAGAGAATATGATGTGGGTGGTGGTGAGTAAGGATCATCGAGAAGGTGGGTCGAGGTGGAGGTAGTGGGTCGAGAACATCATGTAGCTGGGTCGTAAAGAACATCAAGAAAGCGAGTCGAGAACATCAAGGTAGAGGTGGGTAGAGAACATCACAGAGGAAGGTCAACAACATCACGGAAATTAGTCAAGATTATCATATAGGCGGGTCAAGAATATGTAGGAGGCAGGTCAAGAACATCGTAGAGAAGGACCTTCCTGGTAGGCAGCGCAGAACATCATGTGGAAAAGTAGGTCAAGAACATCAAGGAGAAAGTGGAAAACATGAAGTAGTCGGGAACATCAAGAAGGTAGGTAGAAACACCATGTAAAGGTCGTTCGTGGATAATAACATAGCGAAGAATTATTTAATGAACAAAAGGTTAGTGTTCATTCCTCATTTCGCGTTAAAACAAAAAAAAGTTTAGACTACGAAATACATTCACGGGAAGCGATACATCAAGACCGGATTGAAAAAAAGAAAAAAAAAAGGAAAATAAAATCCGGTGCCTGTCAGTTAAATAGTTTAGCTTCGCCAGCAAAATGACTCTCAGTATCTCTTTCATAGGGAGAGAAAAAGTGGTCATTTAAAATTAGATTAAGTTCACGGTCGCTGTTAGTCAGTCCCTTTTGGACTCATCTGAGTTCGAAAAGTGTAAGATGAACTCAAAACGAACATTTCCTTGCTCTTTCAACTTCTGCTACCAAGTTTTATTCCTCTGTCGATCCTTTCCTTTCTTCCTCCTCATTTACCTGCCCCTTGAGAGGTGTCTGCCGGAGGACTTCTTTACAATTTCCTTTTAAAACTGATGAATGATAGCGCGTCTCTTTCGTGTCTTTTTCCTTCCTCGGGTTTCTCTTTTCGCAGATCTTTGAGTTTCCTTCAATATTTTGCTGACATCCTCTGTTTTCTTCACCAAATCTCCTTCTTTTCATTTTCCTTCTTTTCCTTCGTGGTTTGATCGATAGGTAGCGTTCCAGAGGTGCCCAGCGGTGTCCTGCGATACCTGACCCTGCCTCTACACCACTGCACTGCACCTGACCCTGCCTCTATACCAACCGCACCTCCTTCCCCCTCCCCCAACCCTGCAATAAAAAAAAAAAAAAAAAAGTCTCACTAATAGCAACCCTTTGTAAGTTCCGCATTATCCGCCAATCTCAACTTCGACACTTTCACATGATTTCGCACCGTGTTTTCTTTCAATCGATGGCCAAACTTTGCTCCCCGTGATCACTCCCCCGCCTCGTGTTGTCGGCCAGCCACTACTCCACTCCTCTCTCATTTCTCGGAAAGCGTGTGGGTTATCCCAAACTGTGCTGGATCTATTTGTATTTGCTCAAGTGGAAGCAAAATAGCACCTGGGAATAGAGAGGAAATTGGCCTGCGAGTAGCGTTCTATAAAGATAAGATGAAGTGAGTTTCAAACGAGCGCATTTAATTTAGTTCTGGGAGTCCATGTGCCCTCCCGGGAGCCTCATGGCCACTTGTAAAATAATGAGATGAAGAAATGAACGGGAAAAGAACTGAGGGTAATTTTTTGTGATTACACTAGAATGGATATTCGGCGTAAAGGTAACCACGTCCAGGAAAAGTGACTGGAGGAATGTTAGGAAAGTAAAGGTTATCTAGATATTAACTTTTTGTGATCTACGACCTCTCAGCAAGAGGAGAGGTGCGGTACAAAATTGGAGTATTATTTTGAAAGGCACCACTGGTAGAAAAAAATGAGTGATCGAGTTGCACATGTCTCTCAGTGCGTGTAGTTTGATATTCTTCAGTAAACTCAGGTAGATAAACTAAAACGGAAAATATCATCACATCATTAGGAATCAAAAAATAATGCGAACTATATTTAAAAACGTTACGCTGTCTTACCTCTAACATTTAACAGAAATGGAAGTTATTTGGCTTTATATGGGCGTTTCCATTAATGTAATAATGGTATAACAAGATAACCTGCATCATAAACGTGAACAACACCCATGAGAACCCGAATAATTACCTCTGCGGCCTTTAAAAAACACTCCCAATGAAAGAACATAGCGCCTGAGAATTAAAAAAAAAAAAAAAGTCAAAAGCATTTCAAAAACGCTGCTGGCGCAAAGAGAACCAAATGATAGAATAAAAAAAAAGACAAATCGAACGAGATCTATCAGCAGGCGTCGTCGAGGTAATAAAGCAATATGTTCTTAAGCTCTTTTAGAACTTCCAACACCTGGTAATGAAGGAACAGCCGCATCCCTTACAAGTTTGGAGATCCACGATAAGTTGGCAATAGTGTCTTCCAGATTCCTAACCTTCAACATTATAATAGCCTTGTTTGATGTTCCTTGAGAGAGAGAGAGAGAGAGAGAGAGAGAGAGAGAGAGAGAGAGAGGGGAGAGAGAGAGAGAGAGAGAGAGAGAGAGAGAGAGGGAGAGAGGAGTAATCATCTATCATTCTCCAACCGTTGCTATCTTTAAATATCACAGAAGGTCAAGGACAAATGGTACGCGTGTGTGTGTGTGTGTGTGTGTGTGTGTGTGTGTGTGTGTGTGTACGAGTGTGTGTGTGTGTGTGTGTGTGTGTGTGTGTGTGTGTGTGTGTGTCCACGTAAGTAGACAAACAAAAAAAATGTAGATGTATGGAGGAAATAATAAGTAGGTAATGGAGAGAGAGAACACACACACACACACACACACACACACACACACACACACACACACACACACACACACACGTATAATATAAGACAAATAAGAGTAAAGGGAGATGGAGAAATAAAACTGATAGATAAATAATGAATAGATAAATAGCAACAAAACAGACAAATATAAAGAAAAAAATACATCGATAAGCAAAATAGATACAAAATTAAACAGATTAAACAAAAAACAGATAAAGGTAGGTAGATGTGTGTGTGTGTGTGTGTGTGTGTGTGTGTGTGTGTCCATGCGTCCCAGACAGACAAACGAGTAATTGCTCAGATGGTAAGGGCGGGCGCAAGAAGGTGGCAATTAGGGGCGTCGTGGAGATGGCTTGCCCTATAATGGAATCAATAGAACAATAAACAAACATCGGATTCTCTTTAGGTTCCAAGATGGCGACCGTTACCATGGCTACCGTGACGCCGATGCCACAATTAGCACTCCGCCAGCACAACGCCCTGGAAGACCTGTCCCCCCCCCCCCCCCCACACACACAAGGAGCAGCAACGGTTTGACTTCACTTTTGATCTTTTTACGTCTTGACAGATCGAATTAATTTGGTAGAGTCTTTCTTAAAAATGAATAGTTGCTAAGCTTCCCATCAGCACCAGTAATATTAATTTACTAGCAATGTTCAATTATTTATTTATTCATTTGTTTATTTATTTATTTATTCATTTATTTATTTTATATATTCATTTGATTTATTTTGCTATTTGTTTATATATGTTATTGACTTTATTAATTTATTATTTGTTTTTTTACATTTATTCATTTGCTTTTGTCTATTTCTATTTATTCACTTTTCTTCAGTTAACTATTTATTTTCATTTATCTCCTTTATTTTATTCAACTAATTTCTATCTATAAATTTCATTCATTTTCATTTTTTATCTAATTTATTGATGTATATAATTTCTATGTTATTTTTATCTAATCTTTTTTTTCATTTACTTTATGTACATTATCATCTATCTACTTTTAATGGCTTATTTACTTATTTATTCATTTACCTTCTTACTCTAATCTATTTCTGTATCACCATAACCTGCAACAATCCCAATCTCCTTTATTTTATTCAACTAATTTCTATCTATATATTTCATTAATTTTCATTTTTTATCTAATTTATTGATCTATATAATTTCTATGTTATTTTTATCTAATCTTTTTTTTTTTCATTTACTTTATGTACATATCATCTATCTACTTCTTATGGCTTACTTACTTATTTATTCATTTACCTTCTTACTCTAATCTATTTCTGTATCACCATAACCTGCAAGAATCCCAATAAAAGAATATATGATAACCTAGACACAACACAATAACCAACTGCTTGACCATACACTGTAAATTTCAAGCAAAAATAGTAGTGAAATTAATATAACCTAGTAAATATACCCACCATACAGTGACTACATAAATACAAGCTCCAGGAAGCGTAAATAGTAAATACTGTAGATAATAACCTAAACAGATCCACAACAATCCACTACATTACCGTCACCTCCAAGAAGCGTGTAATGTAACTTCCACCTATTGTCTGGCTGCGTACACGGAGGGAAGCCAGCAAGGATGTTACGTCTCTCCGAGGGGGTGCCAGCCAGTCAGTTCCAACGCACCGGCGGCTCTTCACGGGAGAGTCCATATTCTAAAGCGCTTCTACGCTGCACTTTCAAAAGGCTCTAGTAGAAGTGACATGAGTTTTTAAGAGTGTTTTCACGGTTCTTGAGACAGATTAAAAAGATTTCTTCATTATTACCAGGAGAAACACTCTTGAGAATCCAGTTGATCATCTGTGTGACCTTAGAAAATAGTTGTGGTGAGAGAGCAAGGCGTTTCAGAGTACAGGCCTAAGAGTCATTAGCGTCCCTGGCACAGTCTTAATCTAAGGAAACCGAAGAATCACTAGTTATCTTGAGAAATTATGTACCGCAAGAAGCTTAAAGAGTCACTAATTCCTTCCTACACTTAACCAACCCGTCGGAGAATCAGAGATCACAACACTTACCAAAACTAACTTATAATCACTACGATAACTAACGCGTGACCCTGCACCTTGAGACAACACCGCGGCACTGGAGGATGGAGGTCCGCCGCCTTGATCCCGAACCAGTCTCAGTTCTCGAGATTCACTGCTTTGAGTCTTATTCGCACCGTCGTTCAAGGGAATATCCACGCCTTCATGTTTTGGGAGATAATTACGTTATGCTTTCAGTGTGCCAAGCGAAGGTATAAAGCAAGGACAATGTTATACAGTTGTCTGATGGCTTTGTACGTCTGTGAATGGCGTATTGTGACTCGGTGGTAGTGATTCGAGGCAAAAGTTGAAGCGCTGAACTTCTAGATTTTCCACATTACATCAGCTCAAGGTGGGTGATGGCAATGTGAGGATATTCTAATGACAAACAGTGCGCAGAATATTTGTGTCTAAACATTCGCGCATCTTACGAGTGTCTAAGTAATGAACAACTGTACGAATTGTTAGTTACACATTCACTTACTTAAGGTGAATGACACTGTGGATGTGGCGGAAGTGTTTCAGATTTCTTAGAATGAGTGAATGAGTGAGTGAGTCATGATAAATAAGTGAATCAATAGATGTATAAGTCAATTAAAAAAAATAGGCAGAGTCGAAATGAACAGATGCATCACAACTCCATTACACTAAAGGGCGACTCACACTACCGTTAAATAAGAATGAGTGAGAGAGATAAAGACTCATTAAATACATAATGGAATGATCAAAAAGAGGATGTGCATTGATTATAACCTACTAAGTGTGTGTATGTGTGTGTATGTCGTTCTCTGACAGCAATCATGACGCACACGCAATCTCTCTCTCTCTCTCTCTCTCTCTCTCTCTCTCTCTCTCTCTCTCTCTCTCTCTCTCTCTCTCCTCTCTCTCTCTCTCTCTCTCTCTCTCTCTCTATCCTAATCCACTTTCACGCATCCACATTAATGAGTAATACAATAAACCTCTTTACGGAAATACTTCTCAATCATGACGAGCCAAGCAGATCTGGCGGCGTGTGACGTCAGCAGGCAAGACCTCAGTGATTGGCCAGATTGTCCCATCTAACTCACGTCATTCCCTGCGCGGTGATCTAAGCTTCCTATCCCCACCATGTTCAAACTAACCTCTCTTTCCATATACTTTCCTATAATACAAGTGGCAACATCCGGGTGAAGTGGAGGACTCAAGGACTTGCTTTCTTTATCTTGCACCTTTTTCTCGCTATCATCTCCCACAAGCGGATAAATACGAGCAGAAGCAGAGGAGAAGCAGCGACTCTTATCTTTCTAGCACATTTGCCCTGCTCCTCCGTCACGCCTCTATCACACCACCGCCACCAGCTGATGACTTCACACCACCACCACCACTACGCGTCTCATACCACGTTTCATTCTTCACCCGCCACCGCACAGTCTCCCCTTCACCAATCTACTTGCCTGTCTTCATTCTTCAAGCTCAAACCTATCTCTTGCTTATCTTCATACTACAGGGACTGCCACGTGTAGACCTGACGGGTTCTTCCAGCTTTCCTTGTTTTCCTATGTTCTTATCTTAGTGACTTTAATGTCGTTACTGTGACATTAACACATATCGAGGTTGGAAGAGGGAAGACCTAAAGAACAACATGGAACCCCCGATATGGTAAGCTACTAGTAAAAGAACATAAGAACATAAGGAAGCTATAAGGAGCCAAATAAATCTATATGCCAACCATTGTAAAACTTTTTTCTTCTTCTGTTTCACCTTCGAAGGCATAAATTGAGAGAGAGAGAGAGAGAGAGAGAGAGAGAGAGAGAGAGAGAGAGAGAGAGAGAGAGAGAGAGAGAGAGAGAGAGAGTGTACGAGACAAGTTCAGAATAGTGAGATGGGTGGTCGTGCTGATATTAGGTTTAGGTGATGTGTTTGATGCTGCGACACGGAAATTGCTGCTCAGTAATCTCAGAGTGCGGGATGCTGGAGGGCGGGTATCGATCCCTGGTTTTCCTGCAGGTGAGATAATTTTAGTTACACCTCTCCATACACCTGTCTAAAAATTACATGTATTTCTATTCTTTCACTCTTTTTTTTTCTCCACAGCTACTTAAGCTCTGTTTCTATATTATTTTTTTTTTTTGTTTATTGTTAATTGGTCATCTCTTCCTTCCCCTCCTCTTCGTCCACTTTTCATCCGCGTCTATCACTCCAACTCGAACTTTTTATCTTTCTTTTTTCTTCTTCTTTATTCTTCTTCTTCTTCTTCATCATCATCATCTTTTTCTATTTCCTTCTACTCCTCCTCCTCCCCCTCCTCCTCCTCCTCCTCCCCCTCCTCCTTGCTTTGGTCATGGTGTCCGCCTCGCCACGCACGCCACGACAGTCCCACGCAGGATTTACCTCACTCACGCTCCTTCTCATCCCTTCACACACACACACACACACACACACACACACACACACCAGCCTAACCCCTGTCGCTACCCAGATCAAACCTAACGGAAGTCTCGAGTACTGTCAAGTTACAACACATTAAACGTACGAAGTCTTTGAGTGTTTCGCTCGGCAACGCACTACAGGTTCTCATTAGCCTCAGAAGTTCCGACAAGGAGGCTAAATAGTTTCCAGCGCGTTTCAAAATCAAATATTCACATCAAAGGCGGTGTCACGCGGTAGTTTTGGTAATACTATGCTAAATAAAAGCATAAAGCACATCTCTGGCTGCTCTGATCCTGATCTTGGCTGCTTGGTTGCTTGTGCCGGTTGTTATAAAGCGGTGGTCTTGAGTTCCAGGGCCCGTATTAATAAAGACTCCTAGGAGCACTCCTAGAAGTGCTTTTATCCTCGACTTTGCTCATAGAAGTTGCTTCCTAAAAGCAACTTTTACTTTCATAGTAAAAGTTACTTCTAAGAGCTGAAATACCGCAAAGTAGCGGCTTTTCTAAATGTAGTAACATCATTTTCAATAAAATATATCAAGATGTCCACTCTTTTGGTGGTATTTTATGTTTCTGAATTATTCTTGAATATTTCTAAATAATTCTAGACTATTTTTGAGCATTATTAAGAGTCATATGTAATTTTCCGGACATGTTGATAATTTGGCGAATATAAACAAAGAGCCGCTCTCCTGCCTGGCCAACATGCCGCTTGTCTTCTTAAGATGGATGCTGAGGAAGGCAGCTGATTCAAGAGTGGAAGAAATTAGTGCAGCTATGAAACGTTACTCCTTGTAAACCTCACAGAGGAAAGAACAAAAAAAAATTTAACTAAGGATAAAAATGATCCGGGAGTGACCTCACAGCAAAAGAAGACTGTACTCGTATGGGCATGCATACATACATATCATGTGCATAGTACGTCTCTCTCTCTCTCTCTCTCTCTCTCTCTCTCTCTCTCTCTCTCTCTCTCTCCTCTCTCTCTCCTCTCCTCTCTCTCTCTCTCTCTCTCATATATATATATATATATATATATATATATATATAAATATATATATATATATATATATATATATATATATATATATATATATATATATATATATATATATGTATATATATATATATATATATATATATATATATATATATATATATATATATATATATATATATATATATATATATATATATATAAAGTACAAACACATGCACAGATGAGTAAGCATGCATGTACGTATATTCCGCCTTTGTTGACAAAACAAACTTCACTCTTAACTCATGTAAAAGACTCTCCGAGGTACTTTTATCTTTCTTCCACTTTGAGAGCACTTCTAAGAGCAAACTCACACTTTTGAGAGTCCTTTAGGAGTTAGGAGCAACTTTGAAAGTATTCTTTACTCTCAGAATAACCTTTAGCTTTCAAAGTGTTTATTAATACGGGGCCAGGTTGCGCCGCGTCTGGAAAATATTTATACCTGCACTTTTCCTGAGCTTGTGGGCAAAGGCAGGTGTACAAGTTAAGGTGCGGATGATGAAAATACTTTCAATGAAGATGGTGATAATTATGATAGTGATAATTAGGATGCTAATGATTAAGATGCCTATAATTAAGATACTGGTGATTAACACGTAAAAACAAATATGAGAAAAAACAGAAAAGAATAAACGTTGGTGATTTTATGTCATTTAGAATTTCAGTTTAATCTCATAATTTCCCAACCATTATTTTATAATTCTGCACTAACAACGATAACTAATCACTCACCACTTCCCTGTACAACATTTCACCTTCACTTACACACTTCATCTATACGGGGACCTTGCTGCGCTGCACTAATTGCATTTGAAATTCGCCTAAAAGTGCAAAATTGGCAGTGATTCCCTTGTTACAGGTTGTTTTTTTTTCCCTTTTCCCCTTCAAATTTCCATGAGACAAGGGGTGTTACCAGTACCGGAGAGGGAGAGGCAGAAGTGATGACCCGCTGTCCGCCACTGACGAAAATTTTACTCTCACTCAGAGGAACTATTACCGAGTTAAGTTCATGCAAAGGAGCGGCACTTAGACTGCTCCTAAAAGAGAGGTTTTATATCCGACCTTACAAGAAGATATTAGAGGCCTTATATCTTCATACCAGAGAGAGAGAGAGAGAGAGAGAGAGAGAGAGGCAGGCATAGTTTAGATAGCTACGTTGGTCACACAGATGCCGCCCCTTCAACAAGATTAGTTAAAAAAAATAAAGCTTACCGTGTTAGTGTTACAAGAATATACCTTGTTTATTTTCATTAACGGCACGATTAAGCAGCGAACTCACTTAATTAGCCAAGAGACAATTATTTATACACACACACGTGACCTGAACACACTCCATTGTACCTTTAAAGCCCTTTCATCGCAGTATCCATCAATTCACAACAATACAGACACAATACAAGATCTTTTACAAACAACTACAGGAATTAAAATGATGGATTAAAAGAGCCTTCTAGTGTCTGTAGAACGAAAGGAAATAATCTCAGTCCGGTTAATGAAAGATGTACCAAAAATAGTCAAATTAAAGACATAATGACAAGACGAAGCCTTCAACCCAAGTCTGAAGCGCCATTGGTACTAAACAGCATTGGCATAAGAAAGTTTTATCATTGCACACACGCCACCTAAGCCGCTTACTGGCCGGTGCACGCGCAATGGAGCCTTAAGTATCAGACCTGGAACGACATTTTAATAACTAAGGCGAGGGGAATGTCCGCAAACTTCACCGCAGGAAAACTTTGATGTTGACTTGCATATTGGTATTATATCTCCCTGGTTACCCCTGACAGCATAAGTAAAGAGTAACAAATTTAATGCCCTTTTACTACTACGGGTTTCTTTCGTCAATCGCCAGAGCATTGAGAGAATTGTTTACGTGCAGACAGAGGAGACGAAAGAAAGAGAACAAGAACTTAACTTGTCTCTTTATGTGATTAAAGAAATATTTAAGCGAGATTAATACATAAATAAGTCAAAAAATTCGTTGATTATTAAAGAAAAAAAATTGTCAAGCATCAGAAGAGTTAAAGGTGAAAACAATCTTAACCAAGGACTGCCATGTGTAGGCCTACTGGCTTTTTATGTTCTTATGTTTTAAATTCTAAGATTCCCACTAGCGGCGCAGAACATTTCTATGCATCCATTAATCCATTACCTGGGTGGCGCTGAATGGCTAGTTGCATGACAGTTACTACCCTCCAAACATTCACAGTAAGCTTCTATATTACCTAAAAAGCTCCGGATTCAGAAAGGCCATTTACCATAAACACTAGATCCTACATTGTATTATACGTATATTAGCAATGAATAAATGTTTCATTGTTCAAATGTTCATGTAGTTCAGAATAAGCACAGTCTGGTGCACGTGTAATTAGCAATGCAGTAAGTAGGTGTGTGTGTGTGTGTGTGTGTGTGTGTGTGTGTGTGTGTGTGTGGAGCAAGGGAGCTAGACTGCAGTGTGTGTAGTGTGATCACATTAGTGTGGTTAGACTCTGAACACCTGGTTATCTTCATCTGGTAGACGCAATAGACAGAGCTTGGTATCCATGTAATTACCACGGCAGCGAGCAGGTGTGTGGTGAGTGTGTGTGCAGATGAGAAAGTGATGAGACTGAGGCAGGTGGTGAGGAAGGATGAGGTGTCTTACCATCACCACCTGCAACACTTATAACATTATCAAATTAAACCATGAAATCCAAACTAACTATTCAATGTAAAAGGGGCACTGGCTTAGGACAACAAAAGGAACGACTAAAGGCCCTTGAAATCAAAAAAGGAACATACACAATTGGGAGGATGACTATCTTCAAACCTTCCTCTTGAAAAATTCACCTCAATAAAGCTGGAAACACCGTCCTGTCTTCGCGTGATCTAAACCAATTACATTCGCAAAAGTTGGTAAAGAGCTGAACAATTTACAGGCACAGAACTCCCTCCCCTAACTCTCCACAGCCCGGCCCGCGTCTTGCCTGAGTTGGGAGAGTTCAAGAGGGATTACTTTTTCCACCAGGCCCTCCACGAGTTCCTGGTAGTGAATGTTCTCCCTGGTAGGCGTCCTCCGAGTCTAGGTACAGTCGAGGCCACGAGTCTAGTAACCTTCTGCAATCCATTCCTCTGTGCTTTGTGTTTTCCTACAATGTTAAGTCCTAGTGAGTTGATACTCTTATACAACCTGACAACTGAGAGATTCTAAGCGAACTTAATATCAAGGAAAAACGCTGAATAGAATAAAAACAAGTGGTGTTTGCTACTCGTCTACGTCTTGTGTTTTCTTTGAGTTTTAAGTCCTAATTTGTTGATGGTCTCCGTGTAAATCCTGAGAGCTGATAGATTCTAATTTAACATTAAGGGAATAACAATGTTTCGTGTTTTCTCTCAATTTTAAGTCCTAATGTGTTGATACTCTCCTTATAAAACCTAAAAACTGACAGATTCCAACGCCTTATAAAACCTGACAACTGGTAGACTCTTACGCAATACTAACGAATACCAAACACGGTAGAAGCGAGAGGTGTATGCTGCTTCTACTTGAGTATTGAGCATGACTGCCTTCACCCGCCTTTCAGTCACCAGCAGCGCCTCCAGCAGCTTCTGGAAAACAAGGCGCCCTCCCCTGCAGCTCAAGTAAAACAAAAGGTGTACTCACGCCACCTCTCGTCTACAACAATTAGTACTTCTCCTAGTACTCCTCCCATGGCGCTGAGGAATTCTACTGATCCCTGCTCCTGCTACCGTGATTAACGCCGTTACATAATACTTCGCACCTTCCACGTCACTACCACCTGCTTGCTACTCCTTCCATCTTTCTTTTTCACCTCACTTTAATTTTTTTCTTTGTTTCATTCAGTCTTTTTATATATTCATCTGTACTTTCGCCCCCTTTTTTCTTTACTCTATTTCCTATATATATATATATATATATATATATATATATATATATATATATATATATATATATATATATATATATATATATATATATATATATATATATATATATATATATATATATATATATTTTATTTTTTTTCTTTTCTCTCTCTCTCTCTCTCTCTCTCTCTCTCTCTCTCTCTCTCTCTCTCTCTCTCTCTCTCTCTCTCTCTCTCTCTCTCTCTCCATAACCTTACTTTTCTTTCCTTCATCCAGACAGAAATATAATCGTCTGTACTTTCTTCTCCTTCCCTTTATTCCATTTTCTACATTTTTTTCCCATTTTCCCTTCCTCTCCATCACTTTACTTTCCCTTCTTTCATCTACTCTTTTATATTCTCGTTCGTACTACCTTCCCCTTTAACCTCTGTTCTGCTTTTAACGTTTCTCCTATTTGCCTTTCCTCTTTCCTCTCCCGTTCCTCTCCTCTCCTCGTAGATCACAAGGCCTCAAGAAGTTAGTGAAACCTTGCAGTTACAGGATGTGTGCGTGCATGGATGAGGATGGTTCGGAATGCATGGGTCCCTATACACACACACACACACACACACACACACACACACACTAAGGATTTTTCACATTTAGTCCAGTCATCCATTACGCCGCTGCCACTACCACCATTACCACCCTCACCACCACAACCACTGCTACAGCCATTGCTATTACTGTTCATGTAATACATTTCTATCACACTACATTCTATACCCTTCTATAATCAATCCTCCTCCTCCTCCTCCTCCTCCTCCTCCTCCTCCTCTTTCTCCTTCTCTTCCTCCTTCTCTCTCTTCCGCGGCACTCTTCCCCCACTCAGTGCCAGTGACCCACAATGCAATATTGGCGCGCTAACTTTTGTTCTAACCAACTTACGTCAAGGTCTGTTGTGGTCTTGAGAAGTGTTCCCCCTCCCTCTCTCTCTCTCTCTCTCTCTCTCTCTCTCTCTCTCTCTCTCTCTCTCTCTCTCTCTCTCTCTCGTTTACGTAATGAATGACCACAAAAATATTCCTCTCTCTTATTTTACTTTTTGGATAACGCATTTTCCTTCCTTCCATCCCTCATCTTTCTTCTCGCCCTGTTCCGCATGGTTCCCTCCTCCTCCTCCTCCTCCTCCTCCTCCTCCTCCATCTCCTTCCCTGCGTTCGTCTTGCCTTAACCTTCGAATGTCTCAGGGGAAAGTAGCAAAAAATTTCACCCCAACCTCTTCTAAGTTTGTCCCTTTTTTTTTTTTTGTGTGTGTGTGTGTGTGTGTGTGTGTGTCTCAAGTGGTGTGGCTGCGAATGATTAAAATTTTATGTAAATGCGCCGTGACAGGAAGGAGGGCAGGGCACAGGGAGCAAAGGAGCAAGGGGGTAAGGGGTGAAGGGGAAGTAAAGGGTTGGGGGTGCATTACTAAAGGCGACGCCACTATCAGAGGAATGTGGTCTTGAGAAATGGGTGCAACGATGGTCCATATTGTTATTAAGTGTCTTAGCGTGTTCTCTCCTCTACTTTTGACAGGCTCTAGTGGAGATTATTGGGGTTTTCAAGGATGTTTGTAGTGATTCTACTAATAGCTCTTAAATGGATGCAACAAAGGTCCTTTTATCAAGCGTTGCAGTGCCTTACTTCAACTGCTTTTAACTCTTTCACTGCGACATGGCACTAATTCACAGCACAGAATCTTTTAGAATATCCACAAGGAAGAAGAGGGATGAAAAGAGTAGATTATCTAATGTCTAACCATTATTATGCTCAGAGGTGGCTGTAGATAAAATAATAAATGCCTTAGAGTAGTTTGTGATTAAGGAAACATATCACATAGCAGTGAAAGGGTTAACAGCCTATGGTGGAAGGTGTCAGGGTTTTCATGTGTGTAATTACTCTTGTGGTAGTTCTTAAGAAACGTACACAGCAAGGCTCCGTATTGGTGTTAAACGTTTAGGTGTCCTGTTTCAAGTACTTTCAACACATTCTACTGGAAATTGTCGGGATTTCCAAGGATGTTTGTCTGATTGTAGCGATAGTTCTTAAGAAAGGGCTACAGCAAGGCCACTTATTGTTTATTAAAAGCTTCAGTGTCTTAGATCAACTACTTTTAACAGACTATACTGGAAATCTCATACATTTATAATTCTAGCGACTGTTTAACTTGTACCCAACCATAAATAACCCCTTTAAAAAATAATAATAAATCATAAAAACACCAAAAAATTAAGAGTAAGAACCAAGGACGAACGAAACTGGACAAATACAAAAACCGGACGAGAGAAGTACGGCGAGAAGCTTCAAGAGGCCAAGAATATTAAGGTATCAGTATGAAGCATCAGGGAGAAGAGTTCTAGGAGACGGATTCTGGCCTCTGTGTTTTGGGGGCACGGTGCTGTGGATGAAGTGAGTGAGGGACGGGAGTGAGGGCGGCAGAGGAGGAGAAAGGAGTGTCAGGCAGAAGGAGAGAGAAAAAAAATATTAATGGGGTTAGGACGGCGTAAGTGATAGAGTGTAGAGGAGGGAAAGGACGGCTTTTATCTTGCCACGCTGAAAATAGATGCACAAGGATGACGAAGTGGGAGAAAAGAAAACGGAAACCAAAAAAAAAAGAAAAACAGGGACGGATATGTACACGGAGGTACTGTCGCACACACACACACACACACACACAAACAACACACACACACACACACACACACTAAGTCACCAATCATCCAAGGTCTGGTGGTGAGAGTGATGAAAAACAGATTCTCATTATTTCTCATTTTAAGTTCCGACTTTCACGCCGCCCGGTTAGATAAACATAATGGAGAGAGAGAGAGAGAGAGAGAGAGAGAGAGAGAGAGAGAGAGAGAGAGAGAGAGAAAGAGAGAGAGAGAGAGCGTAAAGCAGGAAGGAGATACAATTTGGAAGAAATTAACTCAAAGAACCTTCACCACACGCGTCAACACTCCTGTAAGCTTTCAATTTATAGTGTGAATGGAATTTTGTGTACGCAGAATGTAAGTATGAGTATCAGAGAGAGAGAGAGAGAGAGAGAGAGAGAGAGAGAGAGAGAGAGAGAGAGAGAGACTTGCACACATCGAGCAGCCTGTACACACATCGGCCGATAATTTACGTAGGCAATTTTCGCTCTCAAAGATTGATGGTCAAAATATTACAACTCACGAGGGAGGAGGAGTAAAAGAGAGAGAGAGAGAGAGAGAGAGAGAGAGAGAGAGAGAGAGAGAGAGAGAGAGAGAGGTGGGATATGTGGAGGGAGAGCGGGAAAATAAAGCTACCACACTGAAATTTTTGACAGATATAACTCTCTCTCTCTCTCTCTCTCTCTCTCTCTCTCTCTCTCTCTCTCTCTCTCTCTCTCTCTCTCTCTCTCTCTCATCAGGGATTCACAACACGGATTCAGAAATAAAAGCTCATGGCTAACGAACTTACTTGACTTTTCCGATGATGTTCACAACACGGGGGGACGACACGCGCCAGATTAGCTGATGTCGTTTATCAGGATTTCTAGAAAAATGCTTGACAAGGCTCCCCATAACAGGCGGCTCAGTAAAACGGCGGAAGATCTCGGGAAATATTTGTAGATTCCTGTAGGGAGGAGTGCATGTAGTTTACTAGGTGTATGTAGATAGATACACACACACACACACACACACACACACACACACACACATGGGGGACCACAGATACACACGCTATCAAGCTTCGCAAATGCACACAAGTAGCATTTCTAAAACACACTCACACACACACACACACACAAGTGAGGCAGGTGAAGTCATTGGACACTGGCAGGAAGCAAGTGGCTGTTCTCATGGCTGTGTTGACTGGACCATTACCTACCGAGACATTGCCAGCCACCCAAGTAACGCTCTACCATGTTAAGGAAAGGCAACGCAACAAAATTAGAAGAGAAAAAATTATCCACTGAGGTGCCACTCCACAAACAGACGTTCATTTTTTTTTCGGATTCGTATGAAACTTGAAGTGTACATCCCAACTATAAAATGCGTTAATGCGTTTGCTGATTCGAGGATCTTCTTGTGAAATGCATCCACTACGAGGATGTAATCTTGGTGATGTTGGCGCCGTAACCTGTTGGCGTGGGATATAATCATTTTGGCCTATTTTTTTCTTTCTTTAGGAAACTGACAACTCAGCGGGCGTTTTCTTACATATTTTATTGTCCTTGGCTGGTACTCCTCTAGCAGAAAAAAAAATGGTGGTGTAAGTATTGGAAGATTGTACGTCCAAACACCAAACCCACAAAAATTATATACTTCCTGTTCGTTCAGAGCATAAATTCTGGGTTGCCGTGACCTTGGCGGCAATTTAGCGGCATGGGAGTGTAATGTGAGTATATGTATCGGAACGTTGCGCGTACAAACTCCAAAGCCAAAAAATATTATACTCCTACCTCGTTTAGGGAATAAGCTGAGGGCTGCCGTGACCTTGGCTGGTTCGCGCACTGCATCCACTCGCTCGTCAAAGTGAGACCAAAGGGAATTTAGCATGTGCCGCTGATGATATCACTGGCCTGAGTGCTCCCCGGGAAACACAACTTTCCAAAATCAAAAGAAAGAAAAATCACGCGCAAAGTTCTCCTTTCTTAACTTTGGGAAGAATGAATTTTTACGAATTAGTTTAGTGTTAGCAAGTCAAACTGGCAAACATGAGCCTCCTTCCACGCTGGTTCCTCGCTGCCTGACCACACGTGGCCGGGATACACGCCTCTGGAGGACCACTTGCATCTCTTAATTAAGGCAGCTGCCGAAACATATTTGCATGTGAGATGTGGTTTATGCAGCTGAGTTCACTGGGAAGTTACTGGCCCATGTGGAG
Source organism: Scylla paramamosain (assembly GCF_035594125.1). Lineage (NCBI taxonomy): Eukaryota > Metazoa > Arthropoda > Malacostraca > Decapoda > Portunidae > Scylla > Scylla paramamosain. The sequence continues at coordinate 21,063,046 of NC_087160.1, forward strand.
GTGAGGAGTGGCTACATATACAAAACTAAATTTCTGCAGATGATAGGATGCTGTAACGAATACCTTATTGCATGTATGTCTGCGTGTATGTATTAGTACCTCAAGGTATGCTGATGTAGAAATCATCAGGTCGTGAATGATTTTTTAAGGTATTCACTGATGTATTTCAGTAGGAAGCAAGGGCACTACTCAAGAAGATGTAGTGCATGGCAGGGTGAGGTGGTGTGAGGGTGGCGGTCCTCTCCCGACACCATTACTGAGGTGGTCTCTCAGGTGCCTTCCCTCACTGCCCGGGCGATAAACTCAACACTGCTTTTTTTTTTTATGCAAGAGAAATTCTGGCCAAGGGCAACAAAAAATAATACAAAAAGAGCCTACAGAAAGTGCCAGTCTCTTAAGAGTACAGTCAGAAGGATTACCCAGAATTATGAGAAGTGTCTTGAAACCTCCCTACTGAATCTTTTAAATATCACAAACAGTCTCTTGAGGGCCAAGCATGTTGTTGTTTGCTTCTTACCTTGTGTTCTTTGCAGGGTTGGCATTAACCCCCCCCCCAAAAAAAAAAAAAAAAAAGATCCACTCAAAAAAAAAAGGTTTTTTTTCAAAAATACATTACATACAAAAATTTAGTTTTATTACATATAGGCAAATAATGTTTATATATGTACAGACGGCTCCATACTTGATGAAGTAGCTTTCCTATCTATATTTCTAACAAAAGCGACACCTGCCATCTTTCTTTCATGGCAATTGTCATTGGCTAGAGCTGCCTTTGACGTGAATCTTGGGCCTGCCTTCTTTCTCCACCCCTCCACATCCCCATTCCCTTCCCTCTCCCCATCCACCATAATTCTCATGCATCCTTCATACATGCATACATACATACATACATACAGAGAGAGAGAGAGAGAGAGAGAGAGAGAGAGAGAGAGAGAGAGAGCTTATATGGAAGAGAAAGGGAGGGGGTATGAGAAATGTAGAAACAAGAAGGGAGTGGGGGATGGGGAGGCGGACATGGAGTGGGGATGAGAAAGGAGGTGTGGCTTAATTGACACGTCACGGCTTCTGGCCTGTGATATTAATCTATTAAAATCCCTTGGGTTGACATGTGGCTTCAGCTAAAAATATGGGTAGAAAAGCTGCTTCATTAAGTAGGGAGCCTTCTGTTCGTATACATAAAAAATGTAAATGTAGTCAAGCCTGACCAATTCATTTCCTGTACAACACAAGTTAACACAACCTTTGTCCAGCCCGACCAAACTGTATCAACATGACCTAAACGAGTGGCTGTCCTTCAGATAACACTTCATACCTTTTCTTTTCACTCTAGATTATTTTTAATTGCTTATTTAAACTGATTCACACTTAAATATGAGGAATAAGCAAAAAAACAAATAAAACCCAATAAAACCCAATAAAACCCCCAAAAAAGCAATAAAACCTTCCAAAAAAAACAGTGGGTTGGTTTTGAAAAAAAAGCACGGATTTTTTTTTTTTTCAACCCTGATTCTTTGCGTCAATAATTCAACCAGTCAAGACGCCCTGCCCTGAGATTGTCTAGAGCTACAAAGTTGAGAATATTTCTACACTCACTACTGTGAAATAAAACCGACAACCACATTACAACACGTGGATGGTGTAAGGTGACTGCCTAAACTATATTGATGATGGGGAGTAACAGCCCCCGGAGCTTTCTTCCTTATGTATAGTATAGAATGTACAGAGATGTATACAGAGACTAGAGGCTCACGACGCAGGGTATTAGGTGAATCTGACTCTCTTGATGCCGAACAATCTCTTACGGCTTAAATGTCGGTTCCATATAGATTCAATATAGAAAACAAAATATCACAACACAGTTTTCTTGTGATACAGATACAGCTTCCAACAAACACCATTAAAGTTACCGACTAGATAAAGAAGTAACAAGAGAAAGAGAGAGTGAGTTTGCTTCAGTGTGTCCTATCTTAAATTCCGTTTTTTCTCGCAATACATTATAAAGAATCTCAGAAAGTTCCCGCGATCAACAACAAAGTTCAAGACAAGGTTACGCAAAAGACACGACGAGGACTCCAGACTTGTGCAAACTTTCGAAGCTTGGCGGGCGAAAAGTTGTGCCGATGAATAATTTAGCGTCGAGGAAGGACCGAGAAAATGCCAAACATCAGAGTACCGCGAAATATCACACCCACGGAACCTCTGAAGAAAATTACTTTGACGAAAATTTAAACCGCTGAGAATAATTTAGCGCCAAGGAAAAGACTGAGGAAATGTCAATGATCACAGTGCCGCAGAATATCACATCAATGAAACGTTCGAGGAAAAATAATGTCAAAACGGACGAAAATTTAAACCACTGAACTTATTACGTAAAAAAAAAAAAATATTCACCCAGTTACTGCCAAGGTCGTGTTTTTGTTCCTTAGTTAATATTTAGGACAAAGAAAAAAATAGATAGATGAAAAAAAAATAAACGGATTTACAATGACATACGCATATAAGAGACTCACATTACCTTTACTTAGCTATAAAGCAACTTAAAAGACTGAAACGCAAAAAAAAGAAAAAAAAAGATAAAGAAAATGCCAACAGAGAATCATAGAAAACGTTGTCTAGCACTGAAAAACCTTAAACCAACACAGAAACAAGAGAACCACCCAATAACACGTGCTATATTCACCCTTCCACAGACCATATGCGTGACTCGTACCCAATTATTTCACGACTTCCATCCTATTTCTCAGTCAGTGTCTTGCAGTCCTAATATTCTCAGCTCAGGTAGAAGCATGAAGAATGGAAGGAAGGAAGGACGGGCAAGCAATAAAAAGAAAAGGGAAAGAGGATGAAAGGGAAGAAAATATTTTAGGCATGCAGGGTAGTGAGAGAAAGAGAGAGAGAGAGAGAGAGAGAGAGAGGGGCGGGGGAAAGTTCTCGATAGACGCAACAGGAATTCTCTCTCTCTCTCTCTCTCTCTCTCTCTCTCTCTCTCTCTCTCTCTCTCTCTCTCTCTCTCTCATTTTTCCCCATCTATTCTTCATAACGCCTCTAATACTTTTCTCCTTCTTCTCTCCTTCCATTCTTTCCTATTTTTTTTCTCCTCATTTTCTTCATCCTTCCTTCCATTACTCATCCGTCCATCATTATTTCCTCCAAACTTTCTCTCCTTCTTCCCTCCCTTCTTTACTCCATTATTCCTTCCTTATTGTTTTGCTTTTTTTTCCTTCCCTCGCTCTCACCTGATCTTTACCATCTCTATTCTCCTTCCTCCCTTTCTTCCTTCCTTTATTGTTTCTTCCCTTTCATTAATCTTTCCCCCTTTCTGTTTGTCTTTTATTTCATTATGTTTCTGTTTGTCTATCTGTCTGTCTATCAACAATTTTATGCTATATGTTTGCCTCTCTCTCTCTCTCTCTCTCTCTCTCTCTCTCTCTCTCTCTCTCTCTCTCTCTCTCTCTCTCTCTCTCTGCCTTTATCATCCTCCGTCTCTCCTTCTTCCCTTCCCGTTTCTCTTCGTGAATATGAAGGGAAGTCTGATAAGACAACACAGAACGAAATATTACGGTTCTCGCTGCCCCACTTTCTCTCTTCCTTTCGTTCACAGTCTCGTACGTGGAAAAGACAAATTGGACGAAAAGTTTTGATTCGCATAAAGATACACAAATGAGGTTATTTTTATATTTTGTTCGTTCGTTTGTAAGTATTTGATTTTTTCTTCCTTTCTTTCTTTCTTTCTTCCTCGTCTTCGGTTTCCTCATTGCGTTATTTGCTTTTGTTTTTGTTTTTTGTTTTTTACTCTATATCTTTTGTGTGTGTGTGTGTATAATAATGATAATAATAATAATAATAATAATAATAATAAACGGTTTATTATTCAGGAAGTTAACAAACTGAAAATGTACAGAGGGGGTGGGGAAATACTTAACATTAATCCTAAAAGTAAGTCTAATCTAGAAGGGAAATACTATTGATTGATGGCTCGCACCATGGTGGGAATCGCGCTGAGTCTGTACCGGTCCGTGCGCGGCGCCTTTAGAGGCGTTATCTGGTTGTGGTGTCTGGTGGCACGGACCGGGCGAGGCGCGTCAGGCGGCAGCATGTGTCTGAGACGTGGATGATGCAGTAGTCCCCCTTCCAAACTTCTCCAGAGCCTCTCGGTGCCTGGTGGATAGTCTGGACAGACTCAGGGTGGTCAGGGCTTCATCTTAGGTGGTGTAGGCAGGGCCAAGGATGACCCTGCACGCCCTTTTTCTGCACACTCTCCAGTTGTAGCTGTTGAGTGTGTGTGAGGGAGGACCACGCTGGGGAGGCATACATGAGTTCGGGGAGGATGAAGGTGAGGTACACCCCCCTTAACTGTGTGTGTGTGTGTGTGTGTGTACGTGCATTTAAGTTAATTGATCATATCTTTATTTTGTTTGTTTAATAAAAGTGTTTCTTAAATATATTTATATTTTCATCGATCTTTCTTTTCTTTTATTTTTTTCCTTCCTTTTTTTACACGCGGACTGCAAGCAAAAAACAATCCCCTGTATGATTTATTTTTTTTCCACTGCATGATTCTTCCGCTATTATTCGTCTTCCCTCTAATGATAATGAGGCGCATTCTAAATTCAATTAACATTTTTCTCTTGCATGAATTACTCTTATTTCCACACTAACTACACTTTACGTAACTTTAATTGCCTCCTCACTAACAATGACACTTTTTTTTATCCAACCTTTGCACGCTCTTTTCAAATTCTTGTCACATTTGTTGTAATATTTAGAAATTTCTTCTGGCAATCATCATTCTTATTTCGGCATCGTCACCCTCTTTTAATGCGTGTTACTTTTTTTTTCTTATTTTCTTTATCCTTTCTTTATCCAACCTTGGTACGCTCTTTTCAAATTCTTGTCACGTTTGTTTTAATATTTAGTAGTTTCTTCTGGTAATCATCATTCTTATTTCGGCATCGTCACTCTCTTTTAATGCGAGTTAATTGTTTTTCTTTTTCTTTTTTTTTATCTTTTTCTACTTCAGTTACCCTTGTCTCTTATTACAATTATACTATATTAATACTAATTACTTTTTTTTTCTATCGTTATTCCTCCTTTCTTAACCCTCTCTGCCGTTTTCTAATGCAGGTCAGCTGCTAAAAGTGCTAATGATTTTTTTTTTTCACTTTCCGCCTTCTTTCGTAATATCAATCATCTTTTTTTATAACCGTAATGATAAGTTTCTAGTATTAACTTTTTTTTTTCTTTTTACACTGTTCATTCTTTCCTGACAAAAATAACCTTTCCAAGCACAGTTCATTTTCGTCACTTACTATTTAATACTTTTCTGATAAAACAATATTATTTTCTCCTCTCTTTCCTCCTCATCTTCTTCCTCCTCATCCTCCTCCTCCTCTTCTTCCACTCTTCATCCTCCTTCTCCTCCTCTTCCTCCTCCAGCTCCTCCTCCTCCTCCTCCTCCTCCTCCGTCTATCCTTCTCGAAAATTAATTGCCTTTCCTACCACTAAATACTCTTCTGATAAAACCATACCGTTTGTTCTTCCTGTTCTTCCACTCCTTCCTACTCCTCCTCCTCTGTTCACCCTTTCCTAATAACAATTTTCTTTCCTAACACTTAATTTTCATCACCTACCACCAATTTTTTTTTTTTTTTTTCAACGAAACCATAAACTAGTTCCTTCTCTTCCTCTTCTCTTTCCACCTCCTCCTCCTCCTCCTCCTTCTCCTTCTCCGTTCATCCTATCCTGATAACAATTACCTTTCCTAACAGAATTTATCTTTCTCATCTACCACTAAACACATTTTAATAAAAACTGCACCCTTTGTTCCTCCTCTTCCTCAACTTCATCTTCATTTTCTTCCATTTCTTCCTCCTCCTCTTCCTCCTACTCCTCCTCCTCCTCTTCATCCTCCTACTTCTCCTCCAGTAGCGCCTCCCATCCACCCCTCTTCGCCCATGTGTCATTAACGTTCAATAGAAAAACCCACACTTTTTGTTCCACGCAATGGTGGCCCTATTTTTACAGCCGCGTGGAAGTTTTAATTAGATTTGTGGGAGTTAATGGGAGTGGGCGACGAGGCAAAAAGGGGCACGGGACACTGGGTTCACTAGGGCACGAGGACATGAGGATTAGAAATTGGGTACTAGAAGATGGTTTGGAGTCTTTAACCCTTTCATTTTGGTATGCAACAATTTACAACACTAAAAAAAAAAACACTGTATAGAATATTCATAAACATATACAAGAAAGAAGGAGATAAAGAAGAGTAGATTTTGCAATTTCAAGGCAGTACAGTGTTTAGAGGTGGATGTAGAAGAAGGGAAGATGTCTCAGTGTTTAGTAAGGAATGTACCAGATAGCAGTGAAAGGGTTAAGTGTGGAAGTTAAGGTTCCTGAAAGTACGGTGAGGGAATGTCTTGTTTTGTGCATGATAGATGTATAGACAGATAACCTGGCAAGCAGACAGACAGACAGGCAGGCAGGCAGACAGATAGATAGATAGATAGATAGATAGATAGATAGATTGATAGATAGATACACAGATAAACAGACAGACTGACTGACTGTCTGATTGACTGAAGGACAGATAGATAGACAGATAGGTATTTACACATAGATAGAAAGATAGATAGGTAGATAGATAGACAGATAGATAGATAGATAGATAGATAGATTAGACAGACAGAGTCTGTCTAGTGCCTGCCTGTTTACCTGTCTGTCTGTCTGTAAGCCTGTCTGTCTAAGCGTTTTTCTTTTGCATAAATTATAAAGAAGAAAAACATTAGCTTTAATCACCACAATTTTTATCTCTAAACCAAGTAACATTTTTTTCTGAATTTCGCTTAACTTCAAGGGGGGAGGGGGCAGCGAACCCCGTGGGGCAATGAGGGTGAATTAAGAAGGAGGGGGGTCCACATTATCAAATTAGTACTAACGTTTTCAGCGCCTGAGAATAATTATGGAGGCGTGAAATAATTTAACTTTCCTTCTTCAGACTCGTTATCTTGGCATAAATACGTGTTGGAAAAGTTGCAATATTCCCTGTACATCTCCCATCTACTATCCATCTAAGTTTCTACACGTCAATTTCTCGTCTGTTTTTTTTTTCTTCCTTTTTTTTTCTATTGCCTCTATGCTATTTCCTCCTTTTCACTCCCTTATTCCTTTTTACACACCTCTACTTCCTCTTCTCTTTCGTATCCTTACCCATCCTCGGCAGCTACACGTCATTTTGTTTTTGTTTTTTTTTTTTTTTTTTTCCCCTTCCCATTTTCTGTTCTCTTTATACTGTTTCCTCATTTTTACTCCTATCTCCCTCTTGCCTCTACTTCCTCTACTTTCCATTCAATACCCCTACAAGTCACTTTCTGTTTTTTTTTTTTTCCCATTCCCTTTTTTTCTGTTCCATTTGTGATATTTTCCCTTTCACTCCTTACACAACGCTATTTGGTCTGTTTTCTTCTTTTTTGTTTCCTTTATATTTCCTTCTTTTACCCCTTACACGCCGCTTTTTTCTCTTTTTTTTTTTCTGTTCCCTCTTTGCTAATGCCTTTTTTTCACTTCCTTCCATTTTCTTTCTTTTTTTTTCCCTTCACGGTCCCTTTTCTTCTTCTTACACATCTCTACGTTTATTTCGATTTTAATACCCACAGGCCTCTACACGCTATTTTTTTCTTTTGTTTTTGTTTTTGTTTGTTTTCTCCTCCTTTCCTTACCGCACCATACAGTTAAGCTTACCTTTAAGTTGTCATCACCTTCCTTATTCGTATGTTCATCTTTCATCCCCCCCCACACCCACAAGTCGCTTTCCAGCCTTTTTGTTTTCTTTTTTTTGCTTTAAATTTCATGGTATTTTTGCTATTTTCTCCTTGTTTTTCCCTTACACGTTCTTTCCTAGCATGATTTATCCTTCCATTTCCTTTTTTTTCTTCATGATCTCCTTTCTCCCTCTTACACATTTCTTCCTAATTTGTTTCACTTCCCCATTCCGTGCCCTGCCATTCTCTTGTCCTTTTTTCTGTCTCCTACTAACCTTTCCCAACGCATCTTACTTTTTTCTTCTTTGCAGTTCCTATAATACTAATTTACCATCTTCCCTTTCCTACCACCTCTCTCCCTTCCACCTTCTACTAACCTTACCCAGCGCAATTTACTTTTTCCCTTCCAGTCTACCACACCACTTCTTCACCTACCTTTCCCTGCCACCTCTCTTCTTTCTCCTGTCTTCTACTAACCTTACTCAACCTATTTTACTTCCCCTTGCATATCCTAACACGTTACTTCCCCGCCTTCTGTTCCCTGTCACCTCCCTTCCCTTCCCTATTCAACGAGGAGCAGACGGAGGAGCAAGATCTTCAAGACTGAGGAAAAACACGACATGCTGTTGTGACTCGCTCTGCTCGGCGAAAAATTGAGGCATACATCAAGAGTACCCCAACGCCACCACCTCCACGCCTTCCCTTCTGCCGCCACCTCACCATGAATGCTTCTCTTTGAGTCCCCCCTGTCATATTACATAAGGCGCCCTTTGCATTATGTAACTCTGCCCTTATATAATATAACCTTCCCTCGCCTCCCAATGAGTCAATCTACCTCACCTTAACTTAGCCAGACTCAGGATTATATTCTGAAACATTTCTCCCTGCGCCTCCACTACACTGAAAGGTTCTAGTGATAGATTAACAAGATTTTCCCATTATTAGCAAGAAGAAAACACTTTAGAACCCGGCTAATTATCTATGTAGCCTTTGGAAATAGTTGGAGAGAGAGAGAAAGAGAGGGAGAGAGAGAGAGTGAGCAAAGCATTTCTGAATACCGGTCTTAAGCCTATCTCTTATTTGCTTTTCCCTTCAGCCAAACACGTAGTATATATATTCCTGTAAATACCCTTAGCTTACCGGAACGTAATTTCTCTCTCAGCCTCACCCCAACTTCATTTCAGGGCAGCGAAACCTGATCCCCACTCATGACCTTGCCTAACGTAACTTAATCTAACTCTCTTCCCTACGCGGCGCCACCAGCTACGCAGCTCCCTCGCCTTGGCTCACTGGCACCAACTAATACTTTTACATGCCTTTCATAGCACTGAGGAAGGTAGTGAAAGAAAAAATACAGCTGGATTACTAGATGAAAAAAATAATAGTAATGCAGATCAAACACTGACACCAGAAAAAAATAGTTATGCATTTCAAATTTAACTTAACTTAGCCAGACTCAAGATTATATTCTGAAACATTTCCCCCTGCGCCTCCACTGCACTGAAAGGCTTTAGTTAAAGTGACACGGGTTTCTAAGGATTTTTAAGGTTCTAGTGATAGATTATCAAGATTTATCCATTATTAGCAAGAGGAAAACACTTTAGAACCCGGCTAATTATCTATGTAGCCTTTGGAAATAGTTGTTGAGACGCCTGCCTTTCAAAAACAAGGGGGAAAAAAATAGACAGATAAAAAATGCAGTTCGAATGTGAAGCTACACGCAAAAAAATAAATAAATAAATAAATAAATAAAAGATATATATATATATATATATATATATATATATATATATATATATATATATATATATATATATATATATATATATATATATATATATATATATATATAATACACTTGGAACGCTGGCATCGGGCAAAAGTTTATGTAGTCTGTATGTTGAGGCTAGACCAAAAAAAAAAAAAAATGATAATGGAGCTTGAATACTAACACCACCCACGAAAAGTAAATAAACGAACAGATATGGAAATAAATAAATAAATAAAATAAATAAATAGTAAAATAAGCATAGACCTTCATGCTAAAGAGAATCACCAAATAGCACCAGGAAATCACACGAAACAGGAATGACAGGAAACAAAAGAAAAAAAAAAAAAACTGCTCCAAAGCAAAAAGAAAATAACTAAACAAAGAAAAGCAGTCCAATTCCTATGCTATCTATTTTCTTTTCTTTATTTATTTCCTTATTTACCTCCTTGCTACATCTTAAGCTATTTTTCGGGAGTTGGGGATCAAGACACCTTGGAATTAAACTAAGTAAACACCTTCTGACTCATTCATTGACTTTTTATTATTTTTTTTTTTTCACTTGGCCGTCTCCATCACACCACACACACACACACACACACACACACACACACACACACACACACACACACACACACTAACGTAGCAAACTTATAACGAATCTTTCACATTTTTTAACTTACCCTTTGACTATTTCGTGAGTGACAACTTAAACACACTTTTTTTTTCACGTATATATAATTTTTCCCTTCGCCAGTTTCCTTCACACCCCCCATCCCCTCTCCCCCCCAAAAATAAAAGAATAGATCACTTGCTTACTAACATAACAGACACATAACGGAGCTTTCACATCTCTCTAATTTCGATAAAGGTTATATTTTCCACTTCGTTAATGACCTGTTTACGTTTCCCTCTGAGCATTAACATCAGAAAATTTGTGATATTATTTTCAAAGTCGAGGAAAAAACGTAACGGAAGAGACGGAGGAAGGAGGGTGAGAGAGAGGAGTGGAGAGGGGGAGAGAGGGGAAGAAATCTCTCTCTCTCTCTCTCTCTCTCTCTCTCTCTCTCTCTCTCTCTCTCTCTCTCTCTCTCTCTCTCTCTCTCTCATTCTTTTTACTCTCCTGTTCCTCCCCAATACATTCTTCCTTTGTTCACATACTTGCATTATTCTCCATTCCTGCTTTATTACATTCTTTGCTTAATCAAGTTTTCTTACACACACACACACACACACACACACACACACACACACACACACACACACACACACACACACAATCGAAATATTATATACAACGAGATTTACTGAAACTTCGTGTGTGTGTGTGTGTGTGTTGCTGGAAGGAAAAACATACATAACATCGGGGAGGTTGAGTTTTTTCCCAGACATTTATTGGTGTTCGGGGAAATTTCCCTTGGGGGGAGAGGAGTCGGCGGGGGTAAGGAAAAATGAAGGTTAAAATAAAGAAGGAGAGGGAGAAGGTGGATGAGGGGGGGAAGAAGGAAGGGGGAGAAGTAAATAAAGACGGAAGAGAGGATGCAAGAAGGAAATAGATAAGAAAGAGGAATGGAGAGGAAAATATCAAGAGAAAGTAAGGAAGAAATAGTGTAAAAAAAAAAAAAGAGGAGGAAGAAAGTTATATCAAAGTTAAAAGAGAAGGAAAATTTGAGGAATGAAAAGGGAAAATTCGAAAGTATGAGAGTTAGGAAATAAAGAAAACGTGGCTAAAGGAATAGAAAGGACAGACTACAGTGTTTTACCAGTAGACTGTCTTCCAATAACAATTCTTTCCTTACCCTTATCTCTCCATTTCTTCCTTACATCCTGATTGCAACCTCATCCCTTCCCCTAAACCCATCACTACATCTGTCTATGTGTCTGTCTGTCTGTCTGTGTGTGTGTGTGTGAGTGTGTGTGTGTGTGTGTGTGTGTGTTGGTGGGTGGGTGGGTGGGTACGCACTTTCCTTTTCAGCAAACACAATAACACGTGCAGAGGAGAGTTACAGTATGCGAGGTGAAGCCAGCGACTCTAATAAGAATCAAGACAAGCTCCCCATCCTTGGCCATTGTCTTATAATTGATATTGCCACCAACACACACACACACACACACACACACACACACACCCGCGCGCGCGACAGCACATCACCCTAACCTCATCATAACACACAACAGCTTCTAAATCCACAATCTCGAGTATTATTAAATATTTTTCAGCAGCTACCTGAGAGCCAACACCTTCCTTATATCGCTCGCGGGATTGTGGAGACGGCCAAAGCGAGGTGGAGAGGCAAAGCTCACGTTCTGCTTACCTCCTACACTCAGGGGCCCCGAGAAGTTATGGTAATGTTTCCTCTTTGTAGCGTGGCACTGACCTCTGTGTGTGTGTGTGTGTGTGTGTGTGGGTGATTAGGGTTTCTATTGTCTTCAGTCACAATGCTACAGAGATTTATATAGGTTTAATAAGTTACATGGTGTATTCTCTAATGTCATGCTTGCTTTTGGTCTTAACTGTTCTCAAAACCTTTTCGTTTCTTTACCTTTTTGTCCTTGCTAAAGTTCTCGACTCCCATGTTCTATTCCTGCCTTTCTTCGTCATCATCTTACACCCTCATGGCTCTTAATCGTAAATCATACAAGTATTTTTTTTTTTCATTTGTTATTTATATTCGTAATGGTTTGATCCCAAATGCTCACAAAACCTCGTTTTATATATATATATATATATATATATATATATATATATATATATATATATATATATATATATATATATATATATATATATATATATATATATATATATATATATATATATATATATATATATATATATATATATATATATATATATATATATATATATATATATATATATATATATATATATATATATATATTATATCTTTTTTTTCTGAATAAGGTTCTCGCCGCCTCCGTCCTATTTCTCCTGCCTTGTCTATTCTTCCCTTACTTGCCTTTCCGCCTTCGTCTTACACTCTCATGACTCTTAAGGATAAATTACAAGGGAAAGGCAAGATAAGTAAGGACCTTTTTTTTTCAGGCAAGTGGTAAAGCACAGGAGAATACAGCAACTATGGTTATCTACAATTTTGCCGTGAAGTTGCATCCAATTCTCTTCACATTGTTCACTTATCCCATCTGAGACTTTCCTCAACACTTTTTTTTTTTTCATTTCACCATACGCCTTAAACCTCTAATATTTGTATCTCAGTATTTTTCCTTTGCAATTTATTTTTGTAACTGTTTCAAGTCTCATTTACTCATCAAGCCCACTACAACACGCCGCGTGTTGTAGTGTTTTAGTGTTATAGTTTTAGTGTTATAGTATTTTTTTTTTTTCAGTGGCCATAATTCAGCTTTGGCAAGTTTTAATCAGCTTATAAAAGGAACACACAGAACTTGCGGGTGCACCGAAGGACGCTTTTAAGTTCCCGTGTCCACAGTGTCTCGAAAGCCTTCGCGTGACGCCATGGCAGTGTTACGTAGCCCCGATAAACCACGGTATTGCTAATCACGTTCATGCTTCCTTTACTCTCTCTCTCTCTCTCTCTCTCTCTCTCTCTCTTTCACACACACACACACACACACACACACACACACACACACACACTTATTTATCAATCAACTTGTATGTTTATTTATCTATTACTTTTTTATATTATTAATTTATTTATTCGTCTGTTATCTTGCTGAAAGTAACTAACTTCAATTCCTTCCATATTACGTGCGCCGCAGCACGTAATATGGAAATTAATTAATTAAGTTGTTAGTCAATGGAAAAAGATTAACTTTTTCCATTGACTAACAACTTAATTACGACGTGACAACACTCGGCAAGGCTCCAGCAAAGATAAGTGCTATTACACTACTGCCATGGTTAACGAGATGATTTTGTGCTGTTGTTACGCTGTCTTACAATAATCTAGCAATTAAAGTTGTTGCGTCGTACTTCAGACATTTAAAATTACTAATAACTACAAAACTCAAGCCAGTAATAGGAAATAAGACCATTAGATAAATAGGTCATTGAATCCACAGTCCTCGTTGGCTCGTTAGGCAGTTTTTCTTAATGACTGGATGAACAAATTATACTACCAAGGGACTGTTCATTTAAATGCTTAGATAATATTGCAATAATATTAGCGTTTTCACCACAGGGCTTGGTTAGATTAGGTTAATATTCATTCAGTTCTTCATTGTGTAGATCACGATTTGAAAAAAAAAAAAAAGCTTCATAATTCTTCCCCGAAATAAAACAGTTGCTGTCTCGTTATCAGCAGACTCAGTTTAACCAAGGCTCAGACGCAGCTTCTCTAATGTTTCTCTTCCTTATTTTTTTCCTGTTCTGTTTTCTTCCAAAATTATTATAGTATTTGTTTAGTTCTTTCTATGTTTTCCTTCTCGAACAATAAACTATAAACTTTAAATACCTTCAGAAGAGGATCCCCCAGAATGGCCAAGCACTGCATCTGAGCATAACTTCCAGCCTTGGTCTCCGTCAACATTTGCAGCAACACATCCTGCAGTCACGGCACCTTCACCTTGGTCTTGCTCTTGTTCTGCTCATCCTGACACTTCACTGCACCCTCAGAAGAGGTAGCCACAGGTCTTCCTGACAAAGAAACATGATTCCACCGATATACTATCACCGATATATACCGATATACTATTAGTTCTACCGGTAATTATCAAGATTGCACTCGCGGCTCTATTTCCTATTGTTTTCGGCTCCTACCCCCTACAATCTTGGAAACCTAGTGAAAAAGCGGGCATTTCGGGTGTGGAAGACTAAAATAAGACCAAATACCTCCTCTTACCACCAAAAAATAAATAGAGAGCTACTGCCGCTGCTATTGTGATGACTCCCATATTGTTGATAGGAAAATATCCAGAAATCTGTAGTCAAAGTCTCCAGAAATTTGAAGTCCCCCTTAGGGACACTAATCTAACCTAGCATTACCTAACCTAACCTAACATTACTCAGCCTAACCTAACCTGGGGGAGCTTCGTTCCCTCCTGGACACCCCCACCCCCCCTTTAGGACACTAATATAAAATTTTACAAAAGCTAAACATAACGGAACATTCTACTTGGCCGTATTTTTTTTTTTATTTCAGGTTAGGTTAGGTTAGGTAATATTAGGTAATGTTTCTACCCCTGCACACCACGTCAGCACCATTGAATACACACCGCCCATTGGCGCCTAACACACTTTGATTCGAGTTACCCGCTTTGTTTCTCCCGCGCAGCAGTAAATAAAACATTGGAACACGTCAAGAAATTTCAGACATCAAAAAAGCAAGTAAAGGACAACAGAATAATAGTAATTAATGACTAGAAACGACATACTAAAGACTTTCATATATACTTTACCTCAATAAGTTCAGCAGTAAAGAGTATATACGAAAATAACAAAGATAAACACCTCACCTTCCGCCCTACTCCTTCCCTCACATCATATACCTATTATTAGCAAAACTTTACGAAATAGTCAATTTAAGACTTACAGACTTACTCTTAAATAATACTTTCGTAGCCAAGAAGTGGTAAAAATACTCTAGAACCTCTAAAATTGACTGTTCCGCTAAGGAACACATTTTACACTCTTGCAAAGATAACCATTTGAATCATTCTCCCAGTGAATAACTTGCATAAATAAGAAAGCTCATATCAGTCTTTTTAATACAAGTTTTGATACTATACACCACGAGAGTTTAAGATGAAGCACCCATTGCATAAAAATAGAAATAGATATAATCAAGATCAAGTTAAGTCTTGCAGAGATGCCGCTAGAAATAGTGAAGATCAAGAAAAAGAAAATAAAGGCTCAAACAAACCCAAACAACAACTGGAACCAACATGTAACAAGCCAAAACACCATGACACGTACACATGCATAATAAAACGGCCATAAAAATGCAGGAACAACCATAAGTCATGAGATAAGGGAGGGACAAGCACCGTTACGAAGGCTTTTAAAACTCCTGCAGCGCTTCTCTAAGTTCGCCAACGGTAAGATGAGGCTGGGAGATAACCGGTAAATTTTACGTATTTTTAGACATTCCTATCATTCATTAATCAACCTACAACACCACTATACCTCCCTCATTCCCTGGTAACTGGAGGCATTAAGGAAAGTAAGGTTATATGTGTGTTATGGGGTGTGGTGTAACTGACAAGGGTACGTGATGCGTGTGTTTGTATGTGATGGTATGTATGGGTTTTGTGGTTGCCGTGTGTTGCTTGAGTTATTGACGTGTTGTTAATCTTGTAGGTTGTGTGTGGCAGTCAGCAGCACAAGAAGACTGGTGTAAGGTCATCACTGTTGTCCCCTGCTTCTGTTCTGAGTGCAGGTACGTGTGATCTGGTATCTGGTGACCCAGCTGATGTTTGGGTGTGTTACTTATAAGGGTATTCAGTGATGGTGATGTGCTCTTTAATAGATTTTCATATAACCTCATCAAGTTTACTCGGAGATTGAACATTTTGGTGTCATTTTGGAAAGCTACATCCACCAAATATGTAATTCTTACCAACTTTTTTCAGTGCAGATTTAGGGAAGTGTCGAAATTGTGTCTATCACACTGGAAGACAAAGTAATATGTTTTTGTGTTGTTAGCTCATAGTGCCAATAGGCATTTATGGTACAGTGATATTTGATAGTTTACATGGTTGTCTCCTGGTTCCTGGTAGCAAAGATGGTCAGCACCTGCCCTGCTTATCTTGCCTGGTGACCATGTAGTGATTCAATTGAGACATTTGTCATTACAAAATACTGAGAAATCAGTCAGTTATGGTTAATCTGGATATCGTGTCTGTGTTACCTATAAGCACAAAACTCACGTGTCATGAAGAAGGGTTCGGTGACCTTGCCGTAAATGTAAAAAAAAATTGGGGGGCATGTGTCTAGTATGGCTGTAATAGCAGAAATTTAATATTTTCTAATTCCAGCAAACTCTGCATCAGTTAAGAGTAAACATTGAAATTACTTTATTTTGTTTATAACTGGGATTTGTGGGTAGTGGTATATTAGGATTTCATGGTATCTATACAACTGATCCCTCCAGTCATGAGCTGTCACTTGTGAGGTCATTCCTGAGGCCGCCAATTACAACTTTCCACGGTAGGTTCAGTTACACTTTTCATTTGTTTTAGAGACATGCCAGGTGTTCTGATAGAGGCTCACTGTCATTTGTTAATATGACTACCCAGTGGAGGGAGGTAAAGTGAACAGTGCTAGTGTTCAGCAGGAAAAGAAGTCACTATTTGAGATATTTAGCAACAGCAATGGTTAAGATGTGATATACAGACATAAGGAAGAGGTTACATGTGTTTATTAAGGAAGCCGCCAAACTGCACCCACTTCCATCGCCCTGAGAATCTTCACACCACACAGGTAAGGCATAACATTATAATTTTTGAGTTCCCTTGTTAGGTTAGGTTATGCTAGGTTAGGTTAACATCCAAGCAGGAAGGGTCCAGGGGCTAGGATAGGTTAGGGAAATTTGAAATATTTAGGTAAATTTCCTTAGATTTTTTAACGCCCTTATTTCACATATTTTCATCCCCCCCAAAAACCCCGGATTCCCCACAGGCCCCCAAGCTTGTTTGAGGGGTTGGGGGGGGAGTTGGGGTGGAATGGGTGGGACAGACTTCTTATCAAGAAAAGAAAGAAAAGAAAGAAAGGTAGGTGGATGTGACTGGAGTGACAGGCTGGAAGGACAAACCTTAGCCAGATGGAGCACAGGGCACCTCACAGCTAGTTCTGCTGTGGCTTGTGTTTTTGCACCTTGCCGCAGCACTGCATGCATGATGCAGAGACAGGATTGCTTTGAAGAGACCTGAGCAGAGCTTCATACCACCTTTTCTTGAGGTGTGCAGTGCCACCATTAACCCCTTTTACCACAAGGCACACAGTGTGGCCCTGCAACAAGGTGCAAGGGGCAAGTCGCCACTACTCTCTGTAAGGTGCAATTGCCATTTAACATTTTTTGCATCTTTTTCAAGGATTATTTTGCTGGTTTTTGTTATCCATTTATTTCATTATTGATTTTGAGCAAGAAAATTATATATTTTGTCACATGTAACAGAGTGTCATGTAATTCTGCTCGCATGACCTTTTTTCTCGGAATGTTCGGCAAAAAACTGGGCAGCTCTCATTCACCCAGTCATTTAACTTGCTAGCCATTTCATCTTCCAAGAAAAAGAGAGACACAAGTGATGAGTCCTCAAGAGCAGGATTCATTCCAGAGAATTAAGAAAGAAGCTATGATGGTAAATCAGGAAACTTACTAGAAAACACATTTGATATCAACCTCCAACCTCCCTAAACCTCCCTCATGTGAGCCTCAGGGCCACCATCCTCATCATCACTACAGGGATCTTTATCATTCATGTCTGGGATATACTCATCCTTGCTACTGTCAGAAAGATTATCCGTAATGTATGGAAGACAGACAAACTCCTATTGGCATTAAAAACTCACCTCTGCTGCTAACAAGGGAGCTGCCATATAAGTGGTATTGAAATTATTTATTGTTTTATGATCAGATGACTAGTTAAGGGGATGGAGCCAGAGATCTGATTGATTGAGGTATGTGAAGGCCACCTCACTCTGCCTGTATCAGAAGACGGGATTTCAAACTCAATGTGTAGAACACACAGGAGTATCACTGGATGGTTGTATGGGCGAGCAGTGATGCACCACGTGTGTCATTATAGTGAAGTGGTTAAAGACAGGGTTGATGTGAAGTGTGTGGGTATTCTTCAGCCACTTGACATTTCACTGGTTTACTTGGTTTATAGTCATAATCTATTTTGAAGCTGCTACTGGAAGCAAGAAAATGGTCAGATGGCAAGACTTTATTCCTGTAAAAACCAAAGAATTAAAAATATTGTTTTCATCACTTAAAAGTGCAGTAAAACATGTATAAATAATGTCTTTTACCTTACAGTGCATAGCATACTGTGTACCATTAGCAAATGTTCCAGTAAAATCCCCAAAAATTTAAAATTTTATACTCACCCGAGTGACAAGTTGCTCATTTACCAAGCTGGCAGTTGTTAGCAAAACAAATAGGAAATTTGAATTTTTTTTCACTGGATAATGTGTTGATCATGTCAGATTACTTGTATGCCGAGTATCCAACCGTAGCTTGAAACACCCAACTTCTGGCAAGACTTGACCTCTGGTTACTTAGACCTCCACATTTGAGCACAAACCACTTTGTTACTGTCATAGATTATTGTGCTTTAGTGCAGCTGCCAGTTCCTACATCACCTTGTCCTTTCCCATTCTTCATACCTGATCTTAAATTTCTTGGCCATGCACTGAATTCATTGATTTCTCTCCAATGTCTAGATGTCAGTAGTAGTGAGTGTATATCATAGTTCTAAATTCAGCCAATGCAATGCACAATATCAACAGATTGCAGAAAACTGTAGTTGTTTAGTGTGAACTTGTATGCCATTTATCCATCCACTCCTGATGAAGCTGCCTTCATATCTGTTTTGTGATGTTTGTTAGTGATAATCTTAAGTCAAGCATTGCATTAATTCAGCAGTCATGGTATCAGGAGGTGTATGAGTAAACATGTCCTCCCTCAGTTGTCCACTCTCATTAACTATAACAAGCTAATCTTTCATTTGTGCTGGTATCAGTTATATTATCAGTACATACCAGCTTGCTTGATGGAATTCACAAACATCATTAGTATTTTGTTTCTGCAGACTCCAATTTGTTGACAGTATATTCTGCAGTTTTAGGGCCTTTGTATAACTGCAAGTTATCTAATGAAAAAATGCCTTAAATTTACCTATCTTTTCAGTAACTGGCTCATAATCCAGATCAAGAGGACCACTGTCATAGTGCCCTCGGCAAGCCTGTTCCTGCCTTCCTCAAAGGACACCTCAGTGACTGGTGGTAAGCATCATTAATACATATTCTCTGTTTTTTTACACATCTCTTACATTTGAATATCATCGTAATTTTGTATACTTTCATATTATCCTTAGATTGTAAGTAAAATAACAAATATAGTCTGTGAATTTGTTATATTGGATCTTTCTTGTGATGTATATGCAACAAATTCACTGACAAAATAACAGTTTGATGCACCATGGAGTAGTTTAGTATATTGTTCTGTTATATAGGTGCCATTCCTTCCATATCCGGGAGATCTCATGTGAAGTACTGCTTTTATCCTCAGCTTTTATTTATTTGTTCATTCATTCATTTTTCTTTTTATTTTCCTTACCATGTGTCTCCAAATTTGCATTGCTTTCAGCTTCTGATACATTTCCTTTTGAATTTCCTGGATAGAATTTTGTTTCACTTAATTCAAATGTCTTTTTCTTTATTATATGTTGAGTGAATTTTCATTGTTCACTTTGGTTTTACTTTTCATATAGTTACAAAATAGTTGCTCTTCACATATATTTATAAAACTCATATACTGTAACATATTTTATACTCTTGTGCTTCTTTACTTGACTTTGTGTTTCAATTTATTGCACTCCTTTAGCTTATTTTCTCCTTTTTCTAGTGCATCTCCTGAATCTGACCCCATAATGTTTTTCTTTTTTATTGTTGCCTCCATAATTTGTCATTAAACTACTGCTTAATTCATGCATTGTTTTATAAGGGGTGTTTATTTACTCCACAAATCTCACGAAATTTCAAGTACTGATTATCTTTTTTATTATCATGAGTTACCTTTTCCATACTGGTCTTGTGGTGTATTAGTGTATTTTGAATGCCCTTTGATTCTGCTTCATTTAATTTAACTTCAGCTGCTTTTTTATTCAATGCTGCATATTTTCTGTTTATTTTATTTTTTATTAGTTTTCATTCTTTTTGACAATTTTCACCGTTGTTAGCAATTCATCAAAGAATATACACAGTCTAGGAATCTCCTGGATATGGAAGGAATGGCACCTATATAACAGAACAATATACTAAACTACTCCATGGTGCATCAAACTGTTATTTTGTCAGTGAATTTCATTTTGTCATGCTATTTCTTTGCTCCCTTCTAGGTGTGTGTGTGTGTGTGTGTGTGTGTGTGTGTGTGTGTGTGTGTGTGTGTGTGTGTGTGTGTGTGTGTGAATAGAATAGAATAAAATAGAATAGAATTTTTTATTGTTCAGACTACAAAAAAGTATGGATGCAGCTTTGAAATAAGGTAAATGTAAACCCATTGAAAAGAATCAATGTAAATAAACAGTTTATGTCGCTCAGGAGTTATCCTGAGCCACCTGTGACTCTCTCAATGACCCCAAACGCCATAATTACTGCACAACTGCATTTTTCCAGTAGCTTTTCCCAGCAGCTGTGTTATGATCACCTTCATTTTGACAGTAAGTGGGTTGCTCATTTCTGTGCCCTTCTGTAAGGCTTCCCTCACTAGATTTGGTGATAAAGAGGTCCCCTCTTAACCTACGTCTTTCTAAAGAATGTAAATTTAACAACTTCAATCTTGCCTCGTAAGGAATACTCCTCATCCCCTGTATCCTTTTAGTCATCCTTCTCTGTACTGATTCTAATAGACCTATATCTTTCCTGTAATGTGGGGACCAGAACCGCACAGTGTAGTCTAGATGAGGTCTGACCAGCGCCAAGTATAACTTTAATATTACTTCCGGCCTTCTACTTTTAACACTCCTAAAAATGAATCCTAGTACCCTATTTGCCTTGTTTCTGGCTTCTATGCATTGTTTCCCTAGACGGAGTTCAGAGCTAACTATAACTCCTAAATCTTTCTCGTACCCAGTACTTGCCAGAGTTTGGTTGTTTAATGTGTACCTACTGTGTGGGTTTCCTCTATCTACGCTAAGTACTTTGCATTTATTGATATTAAATTGCATTTGCCATCTATCCGTCCATTCATTCATTCTGTTTAAATCTGCCTGCAAGGCGATGGCATCCGATTCTGACCTAATTAATCTACCTATCTTTGTGTCATCTGCAAATTTACTAACATCACTACTAATTCCACTATCCAAGTCATTGATATATATTAGAAATAACAATGGCACTAATACTGATCCCTGTGGCACCCCACTAATTACATGACCCCACACAGATTTCGAGCCATTTATTACAACTCTTTGTCACCTGTCACTAAGCCATGACCCTATCCAGCCTAACACCTTCCCATCTATCCCGTGTGCCCTAACCTTTCTCAGGAACCTTTGATGGGGTACCTTGTCAAATGCTTTACTAAAGTCCAGATATAAGATATCATAACTATCACCATTACCTACTGCCTCATACACTTTACTGTAAAAACTTAACAAGTTTGTCAGGCAAGACTTGCCCTTCATGAAGCCATGCTGTGACTGATTTATCAAGTTATGTTTGTCTAAATGTTCCCTAATGTTCCTCGCTATTATTGACTCTAATATTTTACCTACAACTGAAGTTAAGCTGACAGGTCTATAGTTAGACGCTAAAGTTTTATCTCCTTTCTTAAAGATGGGTACTACATTAGCCTGCCTCCACATTATTGGTACCTCACCCGACTCCAATGATTTCCTAAAGACAGAAACTAACAGCTCACTAATAATCTCTTTGCATTCCTTAAGTACTCTGGGATATATTTCATCTGGTCCTGGTGTCTTGAACTTTTTAGCCTATCTATCTCCTGTTCCACTATCTCCCTAGTTATGGAAATATTTGTCAGCTTCTCATTCTCATCTGCTCTAAACACCCATTCACTATCTGGCATATCCTGCATGTTTTCCTGGGTGAAGACAGTTAAAAAATATTCAGAAGTTTACTAATCTCCTCCCCAGAACTAACCAGCTCCCCATGTGGTGCCTTTAATGGACCTATAGTATCTTTATTCTTTGTCCTGTATACCTGTATACACCCTGGCGTGATAAATGCACTCCGTCCCTGGTGCACAAGGTGTCCCTACCATAGAAAAGGTCCCAGTTGTCGTTGATCGACCATCCATTACTCTTACAATGATTCACTAGCCTGCGATTCACTGTAATAGCCCTGGACAGCCACTCAGCACCAACTCCCCTCCTCAGCAAGACACCACATACCACGGGGATCCCTCCCTTGTCCCTAATCCTGTCCAAAGCCTGTCAAAACCTCCCGATAAGCTCCTCACTCATGACCTTACCAAGGTCATTCCCTCCCACACTGAGAAAAACAATTGGCTTGGTCCCATCTTTTTCCAAGCATGTGTCTAGCCTATCAGCTACCTTTCCTATCCCAGCCCCCAGCAAACACACCCTCAACCAACGCTTCCTATCCCTAGCACAGAACGCACTATCTAAGTGCCTAACCTGACTATCACCAAACACTAGCACTCTACCTCGGGGCAGGATAACTGCATCTACCCCCTCCTTCTTATCTCCTCCTGCCATGTCCACCTCCATCTTCTTCACTTACTCCAGCACACTGAAGGGATTCTTCGTCTCCATGCAAGGTGCCCTGAGGACGTTCACCTTCTTGGCTCCCCTGCACACAACCGACCACTGCTCCTCCATCGCCTTACTAGGTAAGGTGATGGTGGGACATGACCCTCCCACAGGTGCTGAGATCCTCTCACAGAACTCAGCCTGCAGGTCTGAGATCCTCTTACAAATCTCAGCCTGCACCTCCGAGATCCTTCGATGGAACTCAGCCTCCACCTCTGAGACCTTCGCAACGAAGGCCTCAAGAACAGGAGAACTAACACAACCAGACGACTCAGCAACACAAGGCGCCATGTCTACACTAGCTAGCTATATTAGCGTCAGGTCACTGCTCACTAAACACGTCTGTTCACTAGGAACCCTGACCTGAGACTGAATGAACTTAGTGACACAAAATCCATCAAAAAATATCCTTTAGACCATGCAGGCATTCTCTTTGTCACCGATCAAGTGAGGGAAGCCTTACAGAATGACACAGACAGAAGCAACCCACTCACTGCCAAAATGAAGGTGATCATAACACTTAGACATCTTACTGCTGGGAAAAGTTAATGGAAAAATGCAGTTGTGCAGTAGTGATGGCGTTGTGGGTCATAGAAAGAGCCACAGGAAGCTCGGGATTACTCCTGAGCACCAAACCTTTTTTGTTTACATCAAGGTTCTTCAATGGGATCACATTTACCTTATTTCAAAGATTGAATTACTATCTAACCCTCTGTGTCTCTCCTCCAAATATAAAAAAATGAAGGAAATATAGAAACTACGTCTTGTAGTATTTGAAATCAAGAAACTTTGTTAAAAAACCGAGTTGTTCAGAAAGGGAGATGTTCAGTAACCGAGGTTCCACCGTAATTTGATTATTCTTTAGTAATCTAGAAAGGTAACTTTTGAATCAATATGTTGTTTTATACAGTTGGTAATTCTAACAAATAGTTTTAGTTAATAAATTGTCATAGCACTGATCTTTTAATCTTAACTCTATTACATTTTTTAAGCCAGGATTCATTTATAACAGCCTGTGCTAACGATGCATGTGATGTACCACATTCATTAAATATGTCTTTAATATATAACAACCATGGTAACAAAAAAATACCTTACTCATTCACCTGAAACAAACATTTATACATTAAATGGCTTAATTTACTTTCTTTACCAGAGATTATTCTAATCCAAAAGTTGATCATCATATATTTGATAGTGACTTCTATTGGATACACACCAAGCTTGCTGTAAATAACATCTTTGCTTGTCTTTCTGTTTACATATAAAAGATGTTTAAGACATTTAACTTATAACAATTCATTTTCTTTTCTTACATCAAATCCCCAAATTTCGGATGTATACGTGATTATAGGTAATACCAAGATATACTGTGTGTGTGTGTGTGTGTGTGTGTGTGTGTGTGTGTGTGTGTGTGTGTGTGTGTGTGTGTGTGTGTGTGTGTGTGTGTTCTTACCTAATTGTATTTTTAGAGGATTGAGTCAAGCTATGAATGGTGTGTGTGTGTGTGTGTGTGTGTGTGTGTGTGTGTGTGTGTGTGTGTGTGTGTGTGTGTGTGTGTGTGTGTGTGTGAAATAGAGGGAAGATAAAAATAATGGTGATGATCATTATGATAACAGTAATACCATAGTAGGTGAGACAATAAAGAGGAAGGTAGTGTTGTAGATATGTCATGTCACCACACACCAATTTTGAAGGAAGGTAACCACATAGACCCACATTTTTCATGCAAAACAGGAACTTTTCCTGGGATACATGTCAACACTGGTTTCATTGCCCTCTGTCACAAGTTTTTTTTTCAGAGATATATGTCGACCAAGTATGCTTCATTGCATCCATGTAGGAATTAAAGTTTGGCTTAAGAAATTATAACATCCAAAATGTATCTTGTTACACAAATCACTGTTGGGTGTTATATAATCACAAATGTTATGTGCAACTAATAATTTTTTTTTTTTTTTTTCACATTTTAAGAAATATTAAATCTCATCTTGCAAAAATACAGTGTTTTGCTTCAGATATTAAATGCTAACCATCATGGATTTTTATTTGACGATGGAGGTTGATGATAACTTGTTCCATGGAGATCACATCTGTGTGACTGATGCAGATGGAAAGACAACATAGTGAACAGAAGGCCACAGAAACTGTAGACATTGGTGGAAGAGTGTTAGTCTGACAGCACCTTGAATCAACACTACCAAATGCACTGTTTCTATTACATTTGCCATTAATCAAAGAATTCATTAAGTTTTCATTCACTAATGGAAATAAACTGATAATTGCACATACATTGAGAGCTGTGTATATTGAGGACATGTAGTGGTCCAGCTGAGTGATGGGTGCTGATGACATCACTTGATCACAGCTGTCAGCTATTCTATTCTAGGTCCCTTGTCTGCAGAATTGAGATGTTTGGTTAATTGTATTCATTGCTATGGAAGTAAATGTATCACCCAGTCAGTCTTATTGGAAGATCTGTTGCCTGCTAATTCTATAATTCAAAGTCTTCATAATGAATGGAGTTTTTTTTGTATGAATGTGCAACAAGCTTGTATAAGGTTATTGTTTGTAGTATAGCCATTGGTGTATGACAAGTCTGTTAGAGTCACTCATCCACCCTAAATATTTTCCCCTGTGAGACATGTACATGAAGTATGTATCGCATTTTTAAGTTGTGGAGGGATGTTCATTCACCTTAAAGGCAGTGCGTGGGACTTAGTTACCCAGCCTGCCATTCCCCTATAGTAGGACTGAGACCATTCATATATACACACAGACAGCAAGGTCACAAACTGTCGGCTTACATTCCATACCTACTTGCTGCTGATGAACAGGGGCTACACATTAAGAGGCTTGGCATTCTGCCTCACCATGCTCAGGACTAAACTCAAGCCTTCTTGGTTGTGAGCTGAGTGTGCTGACCACTACACTATGTGGTGTGTGTGTGTGTGTGTGTGTGTGTGTGTGTGTGTGTGTGTGTGTGTGTGTGTGTGTGTGTGTGTGTGTGTGTGAAATTTTACAGTATTGCACACATCTTTGCATGACCTCTCTTATGGTTTGTAACTAGGAGAAAACAGTGTTGTCTGAATTTTGCAGTAAGCAGGGCACTATATTGCTGATAATTTTTGCTTGAACCAAAGAAAAAATTACTGCATGCGGGCCCTGCTGAAATTAAACATATAGGCCCTGACAGCCACCACTATTACAGGTACTAAGGAAACACCTCAGGCCAGCTGCTCTGCCCACCACTGACATAAAGGATCTTCATTACTTCTCATTGGGCGTACTCATCCACTGATCAGTTCTAGTTTTGCCCTCAAGGACAGCATGGGGAGAGACCTTCAGGAACCTTCCTGATTTCAGCTATCAAGAAAGCTCCTGAAAGACTGAGTGACTATATATATATGTTACAGTGTTAGTAGTAGTGAAACAGTTGTGCTAAAGTTGGAAAAGAGCAGGAGTTGCTAGAGTAAGCAAGGATCCCTCTTCTCACTTCTGATGGCATAGACAGAGATGTTACAAATATGAATGATCAGAGTGTGGAAGACATTGTGTGAAAAGCCTCACCCCACCCAGCATGTGATCTCTAATAGCATTAGAAGTGATGAAGGTTAACAGTATGGAAAAGAAAAAGATTATTTGAAAATCTCATTTTACCTCATTTGTCTTGATATTCAGTAGTGGTAGGAATTTTTTATCCCAATAGTTCAGAAAAAGTTTATTAAAAATACCACCTCTCTGAGTTTTAGTTTACAAAGACTGATGAAATTTGTGAAGGTCAGAAAAATATTAAGAGATATACACTTGGTTGTCACATCCATACACACGTTGGTGACAAACACTTTGAATCCCTAAAGTGTGGAAAAAATTGTTTCTCATAGATATATTGCCATATTTGACACATCCTTACATATCCTTATACTGGGAAGGTGACTTGTGCCATTCATCTTGTCTTTGATTTTGGAGCAGTGGAGGCTACAGATATAGACCACACCATGAGTCACTTGGAACAGCAGGATCAGTCTGCCTCAAGAGAATGGGAAGGTGAGGGGCATCAGGAGGATCACCCCATTACAGATAACTCTGCTCATGAAGAGGATGAAGAGTTTGAGTGTTCAGAAAGTGGAAGCAATTTTCAGACGAAGAATGAGCTGGTTGAACACGCCCTGAGACAGTGTGATATTGGACATTTTGTGTGCCAAGAATGTGGAGAGCAATTTGCTGATGAGTCTGACCTCACTAGACACACTCTCACTCACAGAGATGTAAACACAAACGGAAAGTTTTCTGAATGCCGAAAGTGTGGAAAAATTCTCTCTTGGGAGTCTGATATTACTAAACACATCCAGATACACACTGGTGATGTAAACTTTAATCCCAATGATATGGATGAGGAGCAATCTCGAGAAAACCAGGAAAATATTTTGAGAGGTGTAGAAAATGCTTCTCCTGGTCAGATGGACATGGAAGCTTCAGAGATTGGCAGCAGTATGGATGGCCATGAGACATCTGCCTCAGGCGAGTGGCAGGCTGAAGCAAATCAGATGAATCACCCTTCACAGGAGAGTCACTTTGAGTGTTCAGATTGTGGAAAAGCCTTCAGCATGAAAAGCAACCTTGCTAGGTATGGTCCCAATCATCTGGGTATTATGACATTCAGATGTGAAGAGTGTGAAAGTAGAGAGTCTCATCCTCCTCAACATGATGAATATAATGTTGGAGATTATGAATGTCAAGAATGTGGAAAAAGATTCATTCAGAAATCTAACCTTACCACACACATGCTGATACACAGTGGTGTTCGAAATTATGGATGCCAGGAGTGTGGAAAAAAATTCCTTCAGAAAAGTCATCTGCTTGACCACATATCAACACACATTGATGAGAAAAATTATGAATGCAAGTTATGTACTGAAACATTTAGCCTGAAATCTTCTCTTGATAAACACTTCCACTCACACACTGAGCTCAAAAGGTTTGAATGCGCACACTGTGAAAAAAAATTTGCACGAAAATCTTACCTCAAGGTTCACATAAAGAAATGTGCCATTGCTAAGAAGGAGATGTCTGCCAGTCATCCTGATAGTGATGAAGGTGCAGTGGAGGCTGCAGATGCGAGCCATGAGTCTGTCATAAGTGTGAAGAAAGAAGAGGAGGATCAGAAGGACTACCCTGATACAGACACCGCTGCTCAGGAGGAGGAAATGCATCAGTGTCCAGGATGTGGAAGCTCTTTTCAGACAAAGAGTGAACTGGTTGAGCACACCCTCAGACAGTGTGATATTGGAAATTTTGAGTGCCATGTATGTAGCAAAAAATTCACTCATAAGTCTAACCTCACCAGACACATGCAGATTCACACTGGTATTAAAAATCACGAATGTCCAGAATGTGGGAAAAAATTCTTTCAGAAGGGTAATCTCAAACAACACATGCTTACTCATAGGGGTGACTGTAATTATGAATGTAAGAAATGTGGAAAAAATTTCTTTTTGTTGTCTAGCCTTGTTAGACATAGCCATGTACACAATATGACAAATGATGAATGCCAAGAGTCTGAAATGAACTTGACACTTGACGACACTCAGGTTGCCAGCAGTGACATTGAAGAGGAGGAAAGCAGTCAGCTTGCCAGGACTGATGCTGCAATAGAGTGTGTAGACTTGGACAGTAGTGTGAGCAGCTCAGATATGCAGAAAATGTCTGATTCAGCTGTGGGGGATAAGGAGAATCACCTTGTCACAGACACCTCTGTTGAGGAAGAAGAGGTCAATTTTAAGTGTTCAGAATGTGGAGAACCTTTTCAGACCAAAAGCAAGCTTGCTGCACATACTCTTAGACACAGTTCTGTTAGAACTTTTGAATGTGAAGTGTGTGGCAAAGTATTCACTTATAAGTCTAATCTTACCAGACACCTTTTGATACACAGTGGTATTAAAAATTATGAATGTGAACGGTGTGGGAAAAGATTCAGTCAGAAAGGTAATCTTCTTCAACACATGGTTATACACAGAGGTGACAAGAATTATGTGTGTCAGAGATGCGGAGAAAAATTCTATTTAAAGTGTAGCCTCTCTCAGCACGTGTGTACACAAGCCAGTGTTGGGGGTGATGGATACCAACAATCGGGAAAGTTACATGCTCATTCTTCTCTTCCTCAGCATGATAATTTTGGTGTGAATTTGGGATCACAAGGTAAGAATATTACCAACAGTAATGTAGCAGCATACATCATAGTTGATGCTGTACGGCTGGGCAACAGTGGGGGCAGCATGGAGCTGCAGGAACAATCTGCCTCAAATGTTTCACAGTCTTTGGGAGAGCAGTTGAATCACCTTGCTGCAGGCTCCACTGCCTACAAAGAAGACAAAAGATATGAGTGTGCTCAGTGTGGGAAAAGATTTACTTTTAGATCTAATCTCACTAGACATTCTATGATACATAGTGGTGTCAGAAATCATGAATGCTTACAGTGTGGAAAAAAATTCAACCAGAAAGGTAACCTGAATCAGCATATGCTTACACATAGAGGTGAGAAAAATTATGTGTGTCCAGGATGTGGAGAGAAATTTCATTTGAAGTGTGCCCTCAGTAAGCATGTATGTTCATTCACTAGTGCTTGAAATTATGCATGCCAGAAATCTGGAAAAATACACTCAGAAGTCTTCCATCACTCAGCCTGTTAAATAAACTTGGCATTTCACATCAAGCATGTTGCCAATTGAATTCCAGTGGATGTTACCAATATGAATAGTATTTTAAATAGGGAATACCAGGAGCAGTCTGCTCAAATGTCTTGTTACAGATGAGATTTTACAAAGAGAAGTGGGAAGTATTCAGAGTGTGAAAGTCTAGAAATAATCAGTCTTGCCGACCACACATCCATATTTTTTTTTCTATTTTTTATTTATTATTTATTCATTTATATATATTTTTGTCAATCCTACATTCATTCAGGAAGTTAAGTCTCACTTAAAAAGGTGATCGTACTGGATCCAATTTGATCCACACTGGTGTTAGAAATTAATGTAAGATGTGCAAGAGATTCCTTGAAAGATCATTGCATTCAGCATATGCTCTGTTTCCTAATCATTTTATTCTTAATAAATTGCTGTGGATGCAGTTGTTTATTTAAAGACTTTCTTATTGAATGTGTTACTTTTTTTTTTTTGCACAATGGTTGCACTCCATGAGGGGTCTTGCATATTTGTGTTACTTCTCATAACACAATTGTTATGGTCTTTCCTGTTATTAATAAAGATTCATATGCATTCTGTTTTTGTGAAGACTAATAAATATACCTAAAATGTGACAAACATGAATACAAAATACTATAAATGTAACTCAAATCAGCACTTAAAATTTTTAAATTTTTTTTCA
Organism: Scylla paramamosain; assembly: GCF_035594125.1. Taxonomy (NCBI): domain Eukaryota; kingdom Metazoa; phylum Arthropoda; class Malacostraca; order Decapoda; family Portunidae; genus Scylla; species Scylla paramamosain. The sequence goes on from NC_087160.1 coordinate 21,093,415, forward strand.
TATTGAGAATAAACTTGGGAAAAATATGATTCAGGGCTGGTTTGTAACAAACTGGCCACCTGATTCACTCTGGCTTTATAAGAACCTTGATCTGTCTGCTGCCTCTTAGAGTTAATTTAAATTTTCTTTGTACAATTCTTTATTGAATTCCTTAGTCTCGTCCTGCTTGGACTCAGTTGTTCCAGTAAGATTTAAATACAGACTAATTAATTAAAACCATTCTGGCAGTCAGTTTTGTTGCATGTAGTGATTTTATTGTTGATCTAGTATTGAATCAAACATCTTTTATAAAGCAAAAAGACATTAAATATCATTAATATCAACCCGTTGTCAGCATTGGAGCGGCCAGGGACAGTCATTAACAATTTTCGGTGTTATTGGTGATTACTTACATGAAAAAAAATAAATAAATAAATAAAAATCATAATAAAACTTTGTGACTATAAGCATTTTGATCACTGAATTATAGGAAAATGTGGAGTTTACAATATTAAATGTAATTATTGAGAGTACATACAATTTGAGAACCTGACAAAAGCACGGCAGTAGTCTTTGTCACAAACCTATACGTGAGTAATATTTTAAAATGTTTATACTGTTGAAAGTGGATATGTTTTAGTTCCCCCGAGATCTTTGACCATGAACAACTCTAGTATACTAATCTCTTCTATTTGTCTACTAAACCGATGTCTATTAAAGTGATACAACAGTGACAAGGCATACGCTCTCTCTCTCTCTCTCTCTCTCTCTCTCTCTCTCTCTCTCTCTCTCTCTCCATACTGAGATTGACAGCGACGAGAGACCACAGGCATCAACTGACCCCTTTCAAGAACAGACAACATTGACCACACTGCATTGCACCGTGCTAATGATGTCACAGGCGCAAAACCAATAACTGAGGCGCATCATATTCCCTGCAAGTCTGAAGAGCGAGCGCCATAACTGTGTCCCCTCCTTCAGCTCCTTCAGACACCTCTTGCCGTCCACTTAGCAAAAATAGGTAGCGTGCCTCATCTTAGCTGCCTTGTTGGGTGAAGCTGTGAGGAGGTGCACTTATCTTTGTTTGAACTCTTAATATCGTCAAGTGCTCAGAGAATATTATACAGGAAGTTCATTCGTGTAATATAATTCTCTTCAGTCCATTATACCCGGCTGAGTCTGTTAAGTAAACCCAATATCCGAAGGCTGTAATACGAAGTGAACCCACCGACATCTGGATAACGAGGATGGGTCTCAGCTCTCACCTCTCAAGGACGGCGCTCCCCAAGTTCAGGCCACCGCTGCCCGGGACGTGGTTTGCGGGCCGCGGTCCATTCAAGTTCATTTTACGTGGGCAGATGTAAGGAGAAAAAGCTCCCAAGTTAATTACATTCGTGTTTGTTCGTGAGACGGTAAGAAGCGCTGCACGGCTTTTTATAGAACTGTTTTCACCTGATAGTTTACTTCGTTCCATTTTTCGTTGATGTACCGAAGGATTGCTTTAGGTAGATGGCAAGGTAATAATTTTCTTACAGTAGGTGGAGCAGAGCTGTCCTTGGCCACCTGTTGACGCCCCGGCTCAGTTAGCGGGCGGACGAGGACGCGGACAGTCCCGTCTTAGTCCGAACAGAAAGTGCTAATATGTGGTAAGCCGTGACGCGCCGCCCCTCTCATCCCTCTGGAGGCCGCGGGAGTCTGTGACCAGCGCCACCGCGAGGAGCTGCCTGGCGGAGGTAGGCGGGGCGGGGTGAGGCTGTCTAGGGTACCCGAGTGACTTAGGCTTACTGGTTATGACACCTTGATAATCTGTCAGGGTAACGTCCATTGGCGGGTAATGCTGGGCGTTGAACTGATACTTGTGTGTGTATGTGTTGCACCGTAAAGTTATCATATCAGCAACAACAGCAGCATATAAGAGACTAAAGTGTAGGATCTAGATTTCTAACCTCCAGTTGTCTGTCTTGGGTGTGGGTTCATTGTTGGGATGCTTGGATCGTGGCTGGAGGGAGTGTGAAGCTAGCACCACGCCACGCTAGCTTTGGGCGTCTTGGAGAGGGAACGCATTGCATCCCATTCCTTTCAGTGGGTATCCCTCTAGTTGTGCTTCAGTGGGCACTGGAATACGCGAGCCTCTTCACCACGACGAGACAGCGTTCCATTTAAATTGTGATTGAAAAAAATGTAACTACTTCCATGCATGGTGATCGCCTCTCAGCGCAGGATCGTTTACTACAATATGATTATATGGATGAAAATAGGGAAGTCATAAGTTAATGAATCAGAACTAATACTAAATTTAGAAAGTTCCTCGTGTACATCATTAATACCGGCAAGACACTAGCGAGTTCCTTGTGCTTTTTAATACTTTGTTATGCTCCGTGTGCTTTTCTGCTTCTGCACAACATTTCTTCACCCGTATCCAGCAAAAATCTCACTTTGTTGGAGTGCTTACCCGCGTGCGTTCTGCCCTCTCCCGTGATGAGTCTCCTCTTGTAGCTAGATGGGATCACTTTGAAGAGAGACACATGCATGGAACTTAGCACGCTTTCGAATTTAGTCGTAGGTATTTCGTTTGGGTCTGATAAAGATCCTGGAAAGTGTTGGTGTTTTACTGCGCGATACTAGTGTGCTTGTGTGTTCACTATCTGGTGCTTCGCTGCCGGGGCTGTTTTGGGGGATGACACCCGCAGGACAAAACTTGATCTTCAGCCTTGATTAGAAAGAAACAACTGTTGCAGTGCGGCGGTTAGTCATGAGCAGCTCTCGTGTTGTATTAGTGATAAATCATATGACTGTCTACCACTTCTCTAAACATTAGTCCGTGTCGCTGATAAACCTTGCTCGTTGACGCATGTAAAAAAAAAAAAATAATAATCTTGCCTTGCTCTTGTTAATAATCTTACTATTTTTTTACTGTCCTCAAAATCAATCATGCATGGCTGTAAGAATACTTCTCCATCATTAACCAATACTTTTATGTTATTGAAATCTTGCTTTGCTCCGGTCATAGTAATTCTGGTATTCTGACTGAACGCCTGAAGGTAATTTGTGCCGTCTTCTAAATCAATCATGCATGGCTGTAAGAATATTCCCCCCATCACACAGTACCTACCTTGATGTGTACCTGTGTAAAAAAAGAAATCTTGGCTTGCCCTTGCTAATAATCTCACTTTTCTGACTGCCCTGCTGAAGGTAATCTGTGCTGTGTTCTAAATCAATCTTGCATGGCTGTAAGGAAACCCTCCCATCATTAGCCAGTGCCTGTGGGGGTTTCTGCTTAAGATATTAGACGGGTTTACTGTGCACCATTAAGACTGAAAGACCAACCAGGAGAGTGACCGACAGGGAGGCTGCAACAGACAGACATGAATAAACCAAACCTAAACAGTACTAGTATAAGGCAGTGGGAAAAGTCCTAATAAGTAACCTGCGTATGTAGAGTGATAGAGTTTTTTTTTTTTTTTAGAGTGTAGTGGAATCTTGCCTTACCCTCCTGACCACTTTGACCTTTAACCCTGAAATCTTTGTCGAGAAATGCCAACCCTGATTAAAAAGAAAAAAAAATCTCTCTCTTCCTGTTACTTATAGTCTCAGTAAATACAGTATCTTTAAATATTCCAGAGTTATAACAGTGAATCACGAAACAATTGCATATCATCCCAACAGTACACTCGCACATTTACGAATTAATTCCGCGTCAGTCAGGAATTTTCCTCGTTTATCTGTGTGGCTGTCTGTCTGTCGGCGTGCCTGTCTTCTCCTCAGCGTGGGGTCGGGCCTGGCACAACAAACAGTGCTTTTGTTTGTGTGTGAGCACCAGCGCCCTTCCTCCCCCTGTTTACTAAGACTCATGAACCAGTTTACACGCGCCCCGTCACGCCACACAAATCTTGCGCCACTCCACCGCCTCCACGACCACTACACACGATTTATGATGGCTGATCGTCTCCACCACCACCACCACCATCACCCTCTTCGTCACTAACATCGTCACTACCGCCATAAGCCTTGTCATCACCACAGTCACTTATCATTACCGCCATAATTCCAGTCATCACCACCATTACACTTTTGTTTATTGCTTCAATGATAATGTCAACCCAGCAACAGGTCAGGAGACACTACTACTACTACCGCTACTACTACTACTACTACTACTACTACTACTACTACTACTACTACTATCATTATTTTGTTACTACTACTACTACTACTACTACTACTACTACTACTACTACTACTACTACTGCTGCTGCTGCTGCTGCTTCTGCTACTACAACTACTACTACTACTATTATTTTATCATTATTTTGATACTACTACTACTACTACTACTACTACTACTACTACTACTACTAAAACTATTACTACCACCACAACCATTACCACTACTACTGTTACTCCTGTAGATTTTAAAACGTTGAAATACTGTTGTTGTTTTTTTTCGTCAACAACTTCCGTATTTTGATAACAATTTAAAAAACAATACCAAACTTCATGGCAGCAGAAGAAAACCCATACTCACGCTTCTCTCCCTGTAATTACCACGCTCATTGTGTTCTCCGTTGACTCATTGTTGCTGCAGTGTTTACATTCCGAGGCGAACCGTGAAAATGACCCCTCTAATCCCTCCCTCCCTCTCTCTCTTTCTCTCCCTCCCTCTCCGTCTTCCTCTTCCTCTCACTGCTGCCTTGACCCGCACGCCTCTCATTGACTTCTCCTAATGCTATGCTGGTCTGGTCTCTCTTGTTTACAAACATTGCCAGCAGAGGGAGCGACCACGACACTCCTCCTCCTCCTCTACCACCACCACCTCCTCCTCCTCTTCCTTCTCTCGTAGTAAGGGCATCACTTCTGCCACTCGTCCCTTACAACACTGCCACGTACATTGTTGTCACTTCCAAGGTAGGCCATTCGCTGTTTTGTTCTATTGTTTACGCTTGGAAAGATTACCTAATGAGTTGCTTTACTACTACTACTACTACTACTACTACTACTACTACTACTAATAATAATAATAATGATAATAATAATAATAATAATAATAATAATAATAATAATAATACATTGATAAGCATCTCCAATAAGAATGATGAAAAATAGAAAGTTATTTAGTTTAAGTGTAAGAAATAATATTTCCACTACTACTACTACCACTACTACTACTACTACTACCAGAACCAGCACCAGCACAACAATAATAGTAGCAATAACGATGACGATATAAGCCGAAACTTTCCCCAGAAGACAGGGGCAGACTGAGGGAAAGACGGGCAGACTCAGGGAAAGCAAAGATAAGGAAGGAAGGAAGGAGGGAAGGAGGGAGGGAGGGAGAGCTGAAGACTTTCGAGGCTAAACACGGAACCTACTTTAATGGGCAGTGTTACCTGTGCTCCCGCCAGGTGTGTGTGTGTGTGTGTGTGTGTGTGTGTGTGTGTGTGTGTGTGTGTGTGTGTGTGTGTGTGTTTGTCCATTACCCCACTTGAGTCTTTCACTTTCATTCTCATTATCTCCGTGTGTGTGTGTGTGTGTGTGTGTGTGTGTGTGTGTGTGTGTGTGTGTGTGTGTGTGTGTGTGTGTCTGTCTGTCTCTTACTCTCATGTCTGTCTCCGTCTTTCTCTCATTGTCATAATCATCTCAGTGTGTGTGTGTGTGTGTGTGTGTGTGTGTGTGTGTGTGTGTGTGTGTGTGTGTGTGTGTGTGTGCCCATTACCCTCTCTCTCTCTCTCTCTCTCTCTCTCTCTCTCTCTCTCTCTCTCTCTCTCTCTCTCTCTCTCTCTCTCTCTCCATTAATCCTTACTCCATTAGCTTCCCAGAAAGAGACATAGAGAGAATTGGTGTGGAGGAGGAAATGGAAGGGAAGTAAGGAGGAATGTAAAATTAGGGAGAAGAGGAGAAGAGTAAAAGAAAGAAGGATAAAGAGAAGAATAGTTGGGAGAAAAGTAAAAAGATGTTAGGAGCATAGGAGGGAAAGAAAAGGGAGAACTAGGAGAAGGGAAGGAAGGAAGGAAGGAAGGAAGGAAGGAAGGAAAAGGAGAAGGGAGGAAGGTAATATATAGCATCGTGACCCTCGCATACCTTCCTCCTCCTTCTCCTCCTCTTCCTCCTTCTCCTCCTCCTCCTCCTCCTCCTCCTCCTCCTCCTCCTCCTCCTCCTCCTTCTCTTCTTCCTCCTCATCTGTCACCATTACCAAGAACAGCGGTAATGACAACAATGCGAATACCGAAGGAGAGAGAGAGAGAGAGAGAGAGAGAGAGAGAGAGAGAGAGAGAGAGAGAGAGAGAGAGAGAGAGAGAGAGAGAGAGAGAGAGAGAGAACTGATAAGTTGAAACGGCAAAGAGCAAATGGAAATAATGAACGATAAAAGAAGGGGAAGATAAAGAGAAGTGGAAAATTGAGAAGGGAGGAGATGAAATGATGATGATGAGGAAGAGGAGGAAGAAAAAGAGGAGGAGGATGCTGAGGAGGATGGATAGGATGAGATAGAAACAGGTAAGTTAATCCTACTTACTTGTGTAAAAGGAAACCATCCTCCTCCTCCTCCTCCTCCTCCTCCCTCCTCCTCCTCCTCCCTCCTCCTCCTCCTCCTCCTCCTCCTCCTCCCTCCCTCCTCCTCTTCCCCTCCCTCTCTCGTCAACCACAACCCACGAGTCTCTCTCTCTCTCTCTCTCTCGTCTCTCTCTCTCTCTCTCTCTCTCTCTCTCTCTCTCTCTCCTCTCTCTCTCTCTCTCCTCTCTCTCTCTCTCTTTGTAATTTATAAAGTCAGCTCATATTAAGACTCTTACCCACCTTTCAATATCCTCTTCTTTATTCTCTTCTTTTTTCTCTCCTCCTCCTCTTCCTCCTCCTCCTCCTCCCCTTGCACACTATCATAATTTCTTACTACTCTTCCTTTTTATTTAATTTCCTCAGTCACCCAAGGCGCTTTTCCTCACATTTTCCCTCCTCGTTTCTCCTCATTAACCTGCTTCTCTTCTCATCCTCTCTGGAATATTGCCACCGAGAGTACGTGCCGTGTCCCCCCATCCCTTCCTCCCCTCCTCTCGTTATGGCGCAGGTGGGGAAAAAGAAGAGGAAGGTGTTGCGTGTGGAGGGAAGGAGAGATTAGGTAGGTGGGTAGGTTGGCAGGGAAGAAATGCTTTGGTAGGTCTCATCTTCCAGCGTAAACTAGACCAGACGGAGAGATAGGCGCCGAAGTGACTCATCTCTTTATCGCCTCATGCATCGCGGCGAAACTCGAGACGTTCTTAATCAAGGAAGGAACTTTTTTAGGGTTGAACATGCCGGGGGTCGATTCCAAGCCGTGTGTGAAAGACAGGCCCAAACCGCAGCGCCGCTCTCCACTGGCAGCGATGGGTTTCTCTGGCAGCTTTCGGTGTTTACTTTGATTTAAATGAGCTGCAGCGACCCTACTTGTGTATGTGTGTGTTTTCACTTGAATCCCATAATTTCGGGGAGCTGAATACTATATGACGAAGGGTTTCATTGGCAATATTCGGTTTTTAAGTAGTTAATACATTTTCCATACAATGTGCCAGTAAAAAAAAAAAAAAAAAAGGCCATTATTTATATATGATTTGCAAATGGAAAAGAAATAAACTCATCCATTTCTTACATAATATTGCTAATGGAAAACACGAATAAACTCAAGCACACAATATATCATTACTTTCTGGAACCCAACCCCCCCCAAAAAAAAAAAAAAAAAACGCATTTACCTAATAGAACACTGCCAGACGACCAAGAAATATATTATTCCAAAGCAGAACTGTCATACAACTCATGCGGCTCTAAATTTAATCCACGTGAAACTGTAAAAATATCAACTGGATAACGTTTTGAAATAGAAGTGGAAGATAAACAGCTTATTTTAGACTCGCGTGGGAGGGAGCGCAGGGAAGCCAGTGTCCGTGCAGCCAGTCATCGTGTGTGTGAAGTGAGACGTGACAGAGAACTCGTTGAGACAATCACCTTGATGGCCCAGGCTCAGATGCAAGTATTGGCCGAGTATTGGAGGTGTTAAGGCTTACTGAACAATGCGAGCTTCATATCACGCGTCCGCTGCTGACGTAAAGCTTTGATGGATGACTCTCGTATTTGTTATTCTTTTTTCTTTTATCTGATATTCTTTTGTTATCGTCAATTATCATTCTCTTTGTTTTAGTTCTCCGTTCACTTTGCCTGGTCTTGTTTTCTTGTTTTGTTCCTCGTCCTGTTTCTCTTATTTGGTATTCTTTCCTCTTATGTGATGTTCTTTGTTATTTTCGCCAATTATCATTCTCTTTGTTTTAGTTTGTTGCATTTTCTTTTCCGTCTCTTGTTTCCTTGTTTTCTTCCTCGTCCTGTTTCTCTAATCTGGTATTCTTTGTTATTCTCTTTAGCATCATCCTCTTTGTTTGTTTGTTTGTTTGTTTGTTTGTTTGTTTTTTCGTTATCCATTTAATCTTCTTCCTTTGTTGATTGGTTTTATCGTCATGGTTGTTGTCATTGTTTTTATCCTCATTCTGTTTATTGTATTTGTCCTTTCCTCGTCCTTGTTCTTGTCCTCCCTCTTGTCCTCGTCCTTTTTCTTTTCGTCCGTGTTTTCGTCTTCGCTCTCGTCCAGTTCGTTGTTATTGTCTTCGTCCTCATCCTCTTCTCCATATCATTCCCGTCTTCTTGATATGCCCCTTCTTTTAACAATATGCCCTCGAGTTATTAAGGCAGACTCAAAGATCTCACGGTATATAATTTGCTTTCGTATTCTTAAGTACTCCTCCTCCTTATATTCCATAACAAGTTTCCTTATCAGTATATGAATTAAAGGGATTTGACATAACACCAACGTTTACTTATTTATTCTTTGTATTCTTAAGTACTCCTTCTTTTGATACTCCTTAGTACGTGTTACTGGCATAGGAGTTAGCATCAACTAAACAAAATACTGTCTATTATCTTTATTTTTAAACATCTAATTCACTCAAAATAAGCGGGGAGCGTAAAGGCAATCAGTTAATCGAGAAAATAGCCTTTGTAAACTTCCGGGACAATATATCAAATGGAACAATATTATTCAGTTCCTCTCCGTAATCGATGCCTTGATATTTCGCTACACTGAGCCGTCCACACGAGCCGCGGCCACCAATACCTGGAGAGAAGTGCAGGAAATGTCCCTCCTTTCTTGTGCCTTATAAGAAAATGTCGATATGAGATTACGTTTTTTTCTCTCAACTCTCTCTCTCTCTCTCTCTCTCTCTCTCTCTCTCTCTCTCTCTCTCTCTCTCTCTCTCTCTCTCTCTCTCTCAATGCACCGGTTATCGTCTGCTGGGAACTAAAGAACGATGATTAAATTCTTTGTTCTCTCTCTCTCTCTCTCTCTCTCTCTCTCTCTCTCTCTCTCTCTCTCTCTCTCTCTCTCTCTCTCTCTCTCTCTCTCTCTCTCTCTCTCTTTCCTGTTCTCAAAAGACACGCAGATCATTAGTCGGATTCTCATGAATGTCTTTCCTCACTGATACTGAATCTTTACTAAATCATCCAAAGCATCGTGAAAACTCCCTTGAAAACCCAGTAACTTTCCACGCAGCCTGTTAACTCATCAATGTCTTTCCTGTTAACTCATGAATGCCTTTCCCTATTGACAGTGCAAAATCTATACTAAACTACTGCTGGCATCGTAAAAACTCCCTTGAAAATCCAGTAACCTTCCCTACAACGTATTAAAGTGAAGCCCTTAAATAAAAAAAAAAAGACATTTTCCCTACAGCCTGTTAACTCGTGGATGTTTTTTTCCCTGTTGGTGGCGCAGAGATCTTTATTAGACTATCGCCATACTCCTGAAACCCCTCTTGAAAAAACCCAGTAACTTTCCCTACAGTGAAACGCCCTTGAAAAACCTAGTAACTTTTCATACAGTCTGTTGATTTATGGTTGTATTTCCCTTTTGATGGTGTAGGATTTTTACTAAGCTATCAACAGAACCGTGAAAACCCCCTTGAAAAACTCCCAATATCTTCCCCAATACCGTGTTAAAATTGAAACGCCACTGAAAAACACCAGTAACTTCCTATGCAGCTTGTTATTTCATGGATGTCTTTTTTCTGTTGTTGTTACAGAATCTTTACTAAATTATCACCAAAATCATTAAAAACTTTCCCTACAGCGTGTTGAAATCTGAAACGCCCTTGAAAACCCGAGAAATCTTCCCTACAACGTCTAAATTAATGGATGTCTTTCCCTAGAGACAGAGTAGAATCCATACTAAACTACTAATAGGATCGTGGAAACTCCCTTGAAAAACTCAATAATTTCCCCTACAGCCTGTTAACTCGAGCATGGGTGTTTCTCCCTATTGATACCCCAATACATAATATTAAATAACCTATCAACAGACTTACGAAAAAAAAAACTCCCTTGAAAACCTTAGTAACTTCCCTTACAGCTTGTTGAAGGTAGTCTGTATAGGGAGGTACATGTACAATAACCCTGCCTGGTCTGGTCTGTCTTTCTTATCATCTTTAATCTGAAGGTTTTTTTCTCTCTTATTTTCTTCCTCTACGTTTAATTTACCTCCCTCATCGTCTTCTGTCTGAACTCAATCACCCGTTTTATCATGATTTTCGTTCTTCTTTACCGTAGATACAAAAAGGCGCGGTTTGGGGCACGTGTCAGTTACATAATTCATCTGCATCGTAAAGTGTTGATTCAGGGACTAAACTGTGGTGTGGCATTGCGCGAGGCAGACACAACAAAGCCGCTGACAACAATGATGGCGAGAGAGAGAGAGAGAGAGAGAGAGAGAGAGAGAGAGAGAGAGAGAGAGAGAGAGAGTAATTCGTATTTTCTCTCCTTTTATCTTATTACTGGTAAAAATACGACTGTGTTGAACAATAGAGTGAACTAAAGTAGAGGCTCTCATTAATATTTTAGTCTGCCTTGTTATCTGTTGCTTCTGTTCCTTTCCCTCTCTCTCTCTCTCTCTCTCTCTCTCTCTCTCTCTCTCTCTCTCTCTCTCTCTCTCTCTCTCTCTCTCTCTCTCTCTCTCTTCTATCCATACGCTTCT
>NC_087160.1:21109431-21114431 GCF_035594125.1 Scylla paramamosain
GGATAAAATTATCTTGAGGGAGAGAGAGAGCATATTGTGAAGCAGAGAGTGATACAAATATCAAGGAGATAAATAAAGACCAATCCTCAACGTAGCTGGGCGCGATAGCGAAAAAAAGAATCACGATAACCGATAAATCAATATCCTTATCGGCGATAACGTTTAATCGATAACTGGCTATAAATTTATCGATAAATCGATAAATCCAAAATTTCAATATGAGTGATAATGATATTGATATTCTAGATAAAAGTCCATAAATCCAAATCTTTATGTTTATCTTTATCTCAGAAAAATTCGAAAAATCTTAGAAAGATTAAAATTCAGCGTTTATCCTGTCTTCACTAATGAAAGGCAATGTTTTAAGTAAAATAACCACATTTGATCTTAAAAGTTTAAAATTTCTACATGCTCATGTTTCAAAAACTAAAATTATTGATTACCGTTAGTTTGGAACCAAAAGTATTGGTGATAACGTGGGAAAACGGTAACGCAGGAAAAATAATTATCGGATAACCGATAATCCGAGATCATTATCGCGATAAATCATCGCACGTGATAACGCCCACCTGCGATCCTCAGAGAAGCAGCAGGAATCAGAATGACGCACCAAGACCTGCTGAATAAGTAATCAGTGCCTGCGTCGATGAAATTATTACGTAAGCAATTGAGAATAAATTAACATCCTGAATAATTAAAACACATTCAATCATACTATTACCTTTTGATCTGAGCTTTAAATAAACATAGATTGCAGAATAAATACATTAGGAAACGTCGAGTTTTCTTCTGATAATAAAAAAAGTTGTGTCCCAGCCGGCGCATGAGTTGTAAGTTTTATCATTATTATTATTATTTCAGTAAGTCGAGGAACTGTTGAGTTCTGGTCTTCTCAGCGTTGCTTGAATAACTCAGCCCATCACGCTTGTCAAGGATTAAGTTTTAATCTCCAGTGTTGCTTCATATCTCGAGTGACATTATTTTTTTCATATTTGTTATTATGTTATTATCTTATTGTTTTACTTTCATCCCTGATAGTTATAGTAAGAGAACAGACAAATACATGAACACTCCTCTTTTTGTTCCTGTTCACTTTTCACTACCTCGCTTTCATCCTTAACTAATGATAATGTGAAAGGTAATGAGTGGATGAACAATATTTTACCCTTATTCACTTTTCGCTGTATCTCTCATCCCCAGGTGATAACAATGAGGGAAGTAATGAATGAATGAACTCTATTTTATCTCTTTTCACTGTAATTCCCACCGCTAACAAGTAATGAAGGATATGTAAATGAATGAATGAGTATTATTTTATTTTCATTCACTTTTTACTGTCTTGCTTCCATCCATGACAAATAATAATGAGGGAAGTCATAAATGAGCAACAACTATTTAACTTTTCACTCAGTTTCCAGTCTTGCTTTCATCCCTCTTTATAATCTAACAGCTAGTAATGAGGAAAATGAAGAATTAACAGTACAAATATCACTTTTCATCACACTTATTGTAGAGTATAGGTTGAAGAAGCACATCTTTACATCATCATCATCATCATCATCATCATCATCATCATCATCATTTTGTCCGTTCTTTTTCCCCTTACTCGGTTGGACGGTCAAGGCCTTTGCGGAAAAAAACTCTTCTCTCCTCCTCTCCTCCTCCTCCTCCTCCTCCTCCTCCTCCTCCTCCTCCTCCTCTTCCTCCTCCTCCTCTTCCTTCTCCAGGTGCTCTTCTCTGACAAGGAAGATGAAAACACATGTAGGCGGGAGAAATAATTATTAATGTGCATGCGAAAATTAACAAGATATAACTCGCCACAAATCACGATGCAACTTTTCTCTCTCTCTCTCTCTCTCTCTCTCTCTCTCTCTCTCTCTCTCTCTCTCTCTCTCTCTCTCTCTCTCTCTCTCTCTCTCTCTCTCCCCAACTGTCATCTTCGTAGTAGAAATTAAATAAAGTTGAAGTGATGATGATTTTTCACTCAAACTCTAAGGTCCTTCTCACTCTCACTCTCTTCGCTCCCATAAGACACTCAACACCACCACCTCATCACTCCCACGGGCACTCTTCACACCTAGCTCTTCACACCTAGACACTCTTCCCCTACCCTCTTCCCCCTCCCTCTCTCTCTCTCTCCCGCCTCGAGCCACACAGAGGGAGAGACACACACCTTATCTGGCCTGTCACTTTTCTCCCCACACAAGAAATGGAAAACACTTGACTGGAAGGAAAGAATGGGCAGCACCTGTCACCTTTACCTGCGTTGTCTCAATGAGTGACAGGTGAGCACTTTTATCCGCTAGGTGTTCTGTCTCTTCCCCTCCATCCACTCATTCCACTGGCTGTCTCTCCTTTCCCTTCCTGTCTGCCTTACTTCCTATGCGCTTCCACGTCTCTTTAGGCCTTTTCTCTGCCAGACAGTCTTTCCTATACCCTATGTAAACAGTTATGGACGCAGAAGAGGAGGGAAATTAGGTTATTGTAGTCTTTCCTATATCACAGAAAGAGACTAATTTTCACTTTCTGTCTGTTGCACTTCCTATGCGCTTCCACATCCCTTTGGGTCTTTTCTCTGCTAGACAGTCTTTCCTATAATGTAAACAGGTATGGACGCAAAAGAGGAGGGAAATGAAGTTAGTGTAGTCCTTTCTATACCGCAGATTCGAGAGACTAATTTTCACTTCCTGTCTGCTGCACTTCTCATTCATTTCTGTGTATCTGTTTGCGCCTTTCCTATGTTTGAATGTCTTTCCTTTACTGTAAACTTTTATGGGCACGAAAGAGGAGAGAAAAGATATTAACATAGTTCTTTCTATACCACAAATTCAAGTGAGTGTTGTTTTAAAAGTAAGAATCTAAAAAGTCGAAGAATCTTACTTTTAAAGCCCTGTATTCTTATTTTTTTTTTCTAAACTAGTCTCTTTAAATTTGTGATCTAGAATAAATTGACATCATTCCTCTCTTTTCTCTGTCTACATTTCTTTACGGGAAATAATAGGAAAAAAAACGAGCGTTAAAGTGAAGAGGTTAAGATACTCCCTGCTCTTTGGTTTAGACTAAATTAACCTCTCTTTTCCTTTCCGTGTCCATATTTCTTCACGGGGAAAGTCAGGAGAAGAGCAGCAGAGTGAAAAGGTTAAGGTATGCTCTGTCAGTCCATTCACTCTCCTGTCCTTGTGCCCTTGTCCGCCCACTTTCCTCAGTTCTGTGGTTACTCATGAGTGTCCCCCGCCTCCTCCTCCTCCTCCTCCTTCTCCTCCTGCCGGTGACCACCACTTATGACATTTGAGAAGAGAGAGAGAGAAAGAGAGAGAGAGAGAGAGAGAGAGAGAGAGAGAGAGAGAGAGAGAGAGAGAGAGAGAGAGAGAGAGTTGGTGGGGAGAAAAACATAATTTAGGAACACACTGCATCACCCACACGCGCGTCTGTTTGTTAAAGAGGAAGGACTTTGCAGTTTGATAGAGATCTTATTTCACACACACGCACGAACACACACACACACACACACACACACACACACACACACACACACACACACACAAGGCGAAAACGAGGAGTCAACTTTTTTTCTCTCTCTCTCTCTCTCTCACACTGTCTCCCCCGCACTTATTTTTTTTCTCTCTCTGTCTCACTCTGCCTCTTCCTCTCTCTCTTTCTCTCTTTCCCGTCACCACATTGCGAGGTATTTTTGGCTCTAACGACGCCACTCGGTCACATTTGCGAGGGGAACACCAATTTCCCCTCCATTTACTGAGGGGAGGCAAGGGGAACGGTCCTTGTCTGTTCCTCCCAAATCGCATTATTTTAAGAGTGGCAGCGAAAGGTGGGGGTGGAGAGGGACAGGGAGAGAGAGAGAGGGAGAGGGAAAGGAGAACGGGGGAGCATTTTTTGGTGGGTATCCTTTGGTAGTTGTGGTAGGGGGTGGCTGATTCTCTCTCTCTCTCTCGCTCTCTCTCTCTCTCTCTCTCTCTCTCTCTCTCTCTCTCTCTCTCTCTCTCTCTCTCTCTCTCTCTAATGAGCGTTTATTTTTACCTCATCATTTCGTCATCCTTTCATGGTCATATTTCCTTGGCTCCCTTTCATCCCTTTCCTCCTCCTCCTCCTCCTCCTCCTCCTCCTCCTCCTCCTCCTCCTCCTCCTCCTCCTCCTCCTCCTCTTCCTTTCCACTCCTTCCCTTTTGAGCACAGATGCGCGACACCCCAGGAGTAGCAAACACTTAATAAAGCAAGGAGGGAAAGGAGGAAGTAGAGGAGGGATGAAGGAAGGAAAAGAGAAAGAGAGAGACGAAAATTAAATACTTTTCTGCAGCGCACCTTGATACCGAGAATATATTACGCAATTCCTCATGCCTTCTTATTGAGAGAGAGAGAGAGAGAGAGAGAGAGAGAGAGAGAGAGAGAGAGAGAGAGAGAGAGAGAGAGAGAGAGAGAGAGAGAAACTAATACACACTATATATTTTTTCTTTTCCATTTTTTTTTCTCTGGAAGGAATAGTGAACTTGCGTATTAAATGTAGTGGAGCTAATTGGATTACTAAATGGAGAGAAAGGAGAATGTAAGTGAATGAAGGAATGGTGAATAAATGGGAATGTAAGCAGCTTGTGGTAAACGAGTAAGTGCCGGAGAAACTGGAATAATAAGTGATTGTGAATATTAAAGGTGGATGTTTAGAGATCAAGAATGCTGCTGCTACTGTACTACTACTACTACTACTACTACTACTATTCCTACTACTACTACAACCACTACTGTTACTACCATTACCGCTACTACTACTACTCTCTCTCTCTCTCTCCCTCTCTCTCTCTCTCTACTGTTACTACCATTACCGCTACTACTACTACTACTACTACTACTAACACCATTACTACTTTTACTATTACTACTACTATTTCCTTTACTACTTCCCTACTACTGTTGATAATAATGATAAATTCTAGGAGAGAAGACTTAAATGATAACCCGCACATCACCGCGTCTCTGTCTGCTTCCGACATG
>NC_087160.1:21121931-21126931 GCF_035594125.1 Scylla paramamosain
CCCGTCGTCTTCTGAGTCACTGGTCTATAGGATGGACTTTTTTTTTTTTTTTATTATTATCCTTCCGTCACAACAGCGCACCTCAGCTGGCTATATGAACTGTTTATGTAACTCAATATCTGCGTTGTAGTGTCTCATTTTTAAACCGTTAGGCTTTGTACATACGGTGTCAGTGTTACGTAACCGTGATATGTATTCTCCGTGGCGTAAATAACTTCAACTTTTCTTCCACCCGATGCGTCTTGTTTCCAAGATTTCAAAACACTTTAGGTTTGAAGCGGAACAAAGGGCATCCGCTGGAGGCATCGTGAATTTTTTAGGGGGACGCAAGAGATGCTTAATAACAGAATGTGTGTGTGTGTATGTGTGTGTGTATGTGTGTGTAAGTGTGTGTGTATCTAAGTGGGTGGATGGGTAGGTAAGTGGTTGGTTTTGTACTTTTGTTTGTGTTTCTTTGTTAGTTGATGTGTGTGTGTGTGTGTGTGTGTGTGTATTTTACACGAAATGTTCTGAGATTCTCGGAAAGTTTTATCCCTAACTTCTGGTGAGATCCGGTGAGTAAGAGTGTAGCTGTGGATTGTTGTTGTTGTTGTCGTCGTCGTCGTTGTTGTAGTTGTTGTTGTTGTTGTTGTTGTTGTTGTTGTTGTTGTTGTTGTTGTTGTTGTCGTCGTTGTTGTTGTTGTTGTTGTTGTCGTCGTCGTCGTTGTTGTAGTTGTAGTTGTTGTTGTTGTTGTTGTCGTCGTTGTCAATGTTGTTGTTGTTGTTGTTGTTGTTGTTGTTGTTGCTGTTGTTGTTGTTGTCATTGTTGTTGTTGTTATTGTTGTTGTTGTTATCTCACATTCATCAGAACCACCGCACCTCTTGCGTCACCACACCACAACCACACATTCACCAACATCATTATAACCAAAAACAATAACGATGACAATGATAATAATAATGAAAATGTTGAGAATGACAAGACCAACGATTTATCACCACACACACACACACACACACACACACACACACACACACACACACACAGACACACACACACACCATCGTGACAAAGCATGCAGCAGACCGCATTACAAGAAACAATAAGACCCGCTGCAGCAGAGACTTAAATATAACGCGACAAGAACGACCTGCTGTGGGTGAGGCGATTATAGCAGCGGGAATGTGCAGGCGTAGGTCTTGCAAGGAGAGGCCGGAAGGAGAGGGATGCGTCGCCCAGGTAACCGCTAGCGATACACCGACGATGGTAGAGGAACTGAACGAGAGAGAATAAGAGAGAGTGTAAAATGTTTGCAGCTGCAGTAGTAGTAGTTGTTAAGAGAGCTGTTTTAGTTGTAGCTTTCAATGGAGTACTGATATTAATTTGAGTAGTAGTAGTAGTAGTAGTAGTAGTAGTAGAATGAGGAGTAGACGTTCATGGTCCATAAGTTTATTATCATAATGCTCCACATATTACATAGGTAGAATGAAAACTATGAAATCCAATATGACTATGAGGAAATGTTTAGTAGTAGGTATGTAGTATTAACTTGGCGGAAATATGCTGCATTTGACCTTTAGGGCTTTGCTCGACTTCGTGAATCACAATCAGCATTCACTGGTGGAGCGGAGGTAATAATTCTTCCACTCGCCAAGCTGCAGGTGGCGGCCAAGGCGGGCGTGAGAGAATAAATAATTATCTCCCTTTTCAATTCAACAAATTTCCGATCGTATTTTCTCATTCAGAACTCTTTTGTCAGATTGTAATATTTGTTGCTACACACTTGTTAATGCAATTAAAAAAAAAATGGACGCGAAATAAAACTTTTTTTTTTTTTCTGCCTTCACTTTGATTTATACTCACATTATCTCGTTGAATGTTTTGTCATATTGAATTACTAGTAAATTTCACGCATTTTTGGTCTGTAACTTTTGCTGCCCGTTGGTTAAAGTACAAATCCAGCACTTTTTTTCCAACCGAGTCAAACTGGAACAAAGGTTAACGCAAATCATGGAAGTCAGTTGGGAGCTGATATAAAAAAAAAAAAAAAAAAAAATATGCGCTTGACTTTCTTAATTTTGATTCGCATGCTCACACAACCACCTGGAGGCAAGCTTGAGTATAATTTGGCTAGCATGGAAATAAAGTGATTGTAGTAGAAGAAGAAGCATTAGTAACAAAAGTAGCGGTAGCGTGACGGTGAAAGAAACTGGTTCTAAAATCGAGTCGGAGATGAATGGAATAGGCTCAGTAATGCCGAATCAATAGGGACATTAGACAAATTTATGAATGGTGCTGATAGGCGGAAATAGGCAGGTTTGCTTTAAAGAAGGACTACCACGTGTACGCCCGATGACTCTTTGCAACTTCCTTTATTTTCTCACGAGGGCGAGCG
The DNA here is from genome assembly GCF_035594125.1 of Scylla paramamosain. Lineage (NCBI taxonomy): Eukaryota > Metazoa > Arthropoda > Malacostraca > Decapoda > Portunidae > Scylla > Scylla paramamosain. Next base: position 21,124,307 of record NC_087160.1, read on the forward strand.
TACCAAAGCTGCGTGGCATCTCTGTGCGTGTGCTGGAGACGCAGGTGCTGTGCCCGCTGGTGAAGTAGCAGAGGGTCCCGCGGAGTACGAGTCCTTGACATCCTTATTAGGGGAGCATATCATGCCATTTCATAAGGCAGCAATTAGCAGGCTTACTCAGGTGGACACGGTGGGATTTTTCCAGGTTCGCGGCCAATTAGGAGCGCTTCCGTGTGTCACAACGCAAGGTCTGCATCGCTTTCCCCGAGTGGCGTGGCCGGCGACCCAATGAAAACATGTCACAGGCGATGATGCTCAAGTATCAGTTTCCGTTTCAGTAATTACTCCTCATTTCGCCCTCCCTCGCTGCCCACCGCCCGCCGCTCTCTTGTGTCCTGGGAGCGGGAAGGACACAGCAACCTGGGACTCCCACAAGGACAACAAAGAGGCAAGAGAATAAAATAATATCAAATCAAAACCTGACATGTACTGCATTGAACGGTACCGCTGTCAGTATTGAGTTCACGCCACCAGGCCTCGTTAAATAACTGATGCAGAGATAGTAATAGGCAGTGGGGGCTGCCTCCTCCTGGGAACACAGCCTGTCCTACCTATCTCTGGCAGCAGCAGCTTTGCCCCACTCGCTTCTCTCTGGACCCCAGAGACCTGGTCGGCGGCGGAGCGAAGCCTGTCGTTATACGCTCGGGTGGTGGTGGTGGTGATGATGGTGGTGGCTGTCTACTCAGTGAACCCTCGTTAAGAGCACATACTTAAATATAGGAAGTATTTTTTTTTCTTTTGTCCACCTGTACCACTTATGTAATTTGTTTATACATCATTTACATGTTTGCTCACACACACACACACACACACACACACACACACACACACACACACACACACACACACACACACACACACTCTTACATCAATCCATCCCCAGGCGGACAATCAATCCACCAAACGAAGAGGAAATGATACAAAACAGTGAGTGCATACGATGTCCTTTATAATGAACTGGCTTTATTGAATGGAAATGAACAAATACATGAAAGGCACCGGAGACCATGTACCAGATTTAGAGCGGCGGCCATTGGGAGGCACAGTAACGCAAACAACGGCACCAGGCCCTTTGCCCTTTATTGAAGCAGAGCGAACGTCTGTAAGCTCTTCTCCCAGCCAGCAACACCGCCACCCAGCAGCCTCCCCCGCCCCGCCCCGCCCCGCCTCGCCCCGCCGACCCAGCTGCGTACACACACACACACACACACACACGCTAATTATTCACACCATCTTTTTTTTCTTATTCACATTTCACTCGATAGGCTGAAGTTTGCTCTCTCTCTCTCTCTCTCTCTCTCTCTCTCTCTCTCTCTCTCTCTCTCTCTCTCTCTCTCTCTCTCTCTCTCTCTCTCTCTCTCTCTCTCCACTAACTCTCAACCACCCGCACGCTCCGTAGCAGTAATAGCATAACATTATTCACTCCTGACGAAGGGCTGGCCAGTGCATCTCCTCCCCTCTCTCTCTCTCTCTCTCTCTCTCTCTCTCTCTCTCTCTCTCTCTCTCTCTCTCTCTCTCGCGACGCAGGTGCAAGAGACAGGCAGTTGGCCAAGAACACTTCTCAAGGTCCCCGCGCCGGTTTTAGCTTTCTTGAGAGTGACATTAACTCTGTCCTTATTAACGTGTGTGAGAGTCATTAGGGGCGTGAGTGTGTGGAAGTTCGGTTGGGTTGGCTGGGTTGGTAGTGATAGATGCAGGTTGATTAGGGTGTGTGTAATTGTTCTGATTGTGATGTTGGAGCGGGATGGACTGGTGGTGGTGGTGGTGGTAGTAGTAGTAGTAGTAGTAGTAGTAGAAGTAGTAGTAGTAGTGCTGAATAAATTGTAGTTAACTGTTACTTCTGCTACAACAACGACAACAACAACAACAACAACTATTACTACTACTACTACTACTACTACTACTACTACTACTACTACTACTACTACTACTACTACTACTACTACTTCTACTACTACTACTACTAATGATAAAAATAATAATACCACTACTAATACTACTATTACTACTTCTACTACAACTACTACTACTACTACTACTACTACTACTACTACTACTACTACTACTACTAATAATAATAATAATAATAATAATAATAATACTATTACCACCACCACCACCACCACCACCACCACCACCACCACTGCCAGCACTTCTGAACAACAGCAATAGAAAAACAAAAAATGAAGACATAAAAAAACAAACCAGCAGTAGAAAGAAGAGGGGGAGCAGGAGACACACAGAGAAAGGCGGATGAAGCTGAAAAAGAATTGGCAAAACTTTCCCAAAACACAGCGCTTCTTTTTCTCCACCTGGCAGACAACCCCTTCGCCTTCACCCTCCTCCAGTCACTCCCACATTCCTCTCTTCCTCGCTAACAGGCAGGTAATATCTCGACTATGAGGAGGATGAATGGAGGAGAGTGTGAGGCGAGGCGTAGTGCTGTCGAGGAAGAAAAGTAGAAGAGAGAGAGAGAGAGAGAGAGAGAGAGAGAGAGAGAGAGAGAGAGAGAGAGAGAGAGAGAGAGAGAGAGAGAGAGAGAGAGAGAGAGAAAGGTTATGAATTGGCAGGAGATAGCGGTAATGA